>NC_134692.1:112659091-112896591 GCF_050947455.1 Rhinoderma darwinii
GAAAACAACGGACAGCACATGGACGTCATCCGTGTGCTGTCCGTGGTTCGCGCACCAGATGCTAAAGAAATGGTGAGAGGAAAAAAAAACCTTCTTTAGTTTTTTTTTGCAGATGCAAAAAACATGACATACGGATGACATATGCGCGTAAAAAACGCAGACACGCACTGTACACGGATGCCACACGGAACTGCAATGCAAGAAAAACGCTGCGCAAAACGGACATGTTCGTGTTAATCTAGCCATCACTTTTTTATTTTTCCATCGACATAGCCGCATGAGGGCTTTTTATTTGCGGGACGAGTTGTAGTTTTTAATGGCACCAATTATTGTCCCATATAATGTACTTAAAAATAATTATTTGTGGGTTGAAATGGAAAAAAACAGCAATTACTCCATAGTTTTTTGGGTTTTGCTTTTACAGCGATCAAAATGACGTGTTAACTTTTTACTGTGGGTCGATACGATTACTGCAATATCAAATTTATATAGTTTTTATTATGTTTTACCAATATTACACAAAAAAAAACACATTTGCAAAAAAAATAAATTGTTGTGTCGCCACATTCTAAAAATCCATAGCTTTTTTATTTTTCCATCGAAGGAGCTGTGTGAGGTCTTTTTTCTTTGCAGAACAAGTTGTAGTTGTTAACGCTACTATTGTGGGGTGCATATGAGACTTTTTTTTATCAGTTTTTACTGATTGAGAAGTGAGGTGATCAAAAACAGCAATTATGGCGTTTTTAATTTATTTTTATACCATTCATTGTACGGGACAAATAATGTTAGATTGTTTGGTCTTTTACAGACGTGGCGATACCAATTATTCTTATTATTTAACTTACTTTAGCGGGGAAATGGGAAAAGGTTTTGCGAGATTACGCGGTAAATGACAGGTTACAACGAGATTACGCGTCCCCTGCTGTAACTACCACAAACCGAGTAACGAAGTGCAGAGATTGTGAATAGACATCCCGTGGAATGTCTATTCACTGTCTAAACACTTCGGTATCGTTAATGTGTTAGTATAAGACAGCACATAGCGATCTAAAAGGATCCCTATGCGCTGCCTAAATGAATGGAGAGGAGTGCATGACGCTGATTGGTCAGCGTCATACACTCCTCTGTACAACGCCCACTTGGTCTAAAGTAAAAATACGCCCACTTGGGCATTAAGCAACTCATTAGCATAAATCTAAAATTGCTAATAAAGTGGTGAAAATAGATCGTTTTTTTTAAATAAAAAGCACTGCTGTCACCTACATTATAGCGCCGATCTCCTTATGTAGGAGATAGGGCTGGGAGGGCATGATGTGCTGGCGTTTGGTTTGGAACGCAGAGCAGCCCGCTTTAGCTAACACTAGCGGCGTTACAAATAGGCTGTTATTCGGCAAGTTACGCCATGCCTGACGACCAGCACATTATCCCTCCACGTATTACACATAGTACTGACACCCCATGTACTATTCACAGCACTGACCCCTATTCATCACATTTATTTATTTATTTATTATTATTACATTATTACACAGTTCTGACACTTTCATACATACATATTTATTTTTTACCATCCATTCACACCCTAGCACTACACTGACACACAATTATCGCACACCTTTGAGCACTTAGTCCGCCACTCCCCTCAAGACTAGTGGGAGGGGCTATCACTATTTAATGCACGCTCCTTCTTCAGCATTCTTTGACCCGTCTGCGTCCTGATGGGAACGGGTTTTCACCCACCCACCTACCTAGTGAGTATGGCCTTTTTTGTGGTTTTGTTGATATTTATGTCCCATTTTTTCTGTTTGTGTTTTTAAATTAGGAACGAAAAGTTCTGGTTAGGGACTCGCAAGGCACTGGGGACCCTTGACGTTGGGTTGCGAGCTTTGTGTATTTTGGCCAAAATAACAACTAATACCCCATGTTTCATGGATATTTCTTACTACGTATACTACACTTTTTTTCAGGACGCGGCCGGGTCTTATATGCTGGGAGGGCATGATGTGCTGGCGTTTGGTTTGGAATGCAGAGCAGCCCGCTTTAGCTAACACTAGCGGCGTTACAAATAGGCTGTTATTCGGCAAGTTACGCCATGCCTGACGACCAGCACATTATCCCTCCACGTATTACACATAGTACTGACACCCCATGTACTATTCACAGCACTGACCCCTATTCATCACATTTATTTATTTATTTATTATTATTACATTATTACACAGTTCTGACACTTTCATACATACATATTTATTTTTTACCATCCATTCACACCCTAGCACTACACTGACACACAATTATCGCACACCTTTGAGCACTTAGTCCGCCACTCCCCTCAAGACTAGTGGGAGGGGCTATCACTATTTAATGCACGCTCCTTCTTCAGCATTCTTTGACCCGTCTGCGTCCTGATGGGAACGGGTTTTCACCCACCCACCTACCTAGTGAGTATGGCCTTTTTTGTGGTTTTGTTGATATTTATGTCCCATTTTTTCTGTTTGTAATATCAAATTTATATAGTTTTTATTATGTTTTACCAATATTACACAAAAAAAAACACATTTGCAAAAAAAATAAATTGTTGTGTCGCCACATTCTAAAAATCCATAGCTTTTTTATTTTTCCATCGAAGGAGCTGTGTGAGGTCTTTTTTCTTTGCAGAACAAGTTGTAGTTGTTAACGCTACTATTGTGGGGTGCATATGAGACTTTTTTTTATCAGTTTTTACTGATTGAGAAGTGAGGTGATCAAAAACAGCAATTATGGCGTTTTTAATTTATTTTTATACCATTCATTGTACGGGACAAATAATGTTAGATTGTTTGGTCTTTTACAGACGTGGCGATACCAATTATTCTTATTATTTAACTTACTTTAGGGGGGAAATGGGAAAAGGTTTTGCGAGATTACGCGGTAAATGACAGGTTACAACGAGATTACGCGTCCCCTGCTGTAACTACCACAAACCGAGTAACGAAGTGCAGAGATTGTGAATAGACATCCCGTGGAATGTCTATTCACTGTCTAAACACTTCGGTATCGTTAATGTGTTAGTATAAGACAGCACATAGCGATCTAAAAGGATCCCTATGCGCTGCCTAAATGAATGGAGAGGAGTGCATGACGCTGATTGGTCAGCGTCATACACTCCTCTGTACAACGCCCACTTGGTCTAAAGTAAAAATACGCCCACTTGGGCATTAAGCAACTCATTAGCATAAATCTAAAATTGCTAATAAAGTGGTGAAAATAGATCGGTTTTTTTAAATAAAAAGCACTGCTGTCACCTACATTATAGCGCCGATCTCCTTATGTAGGAGATAGGGCACTTATAATGTGGTGACAGAGCCTCTTTAAAGAGGCTCTGTCACCACATTATAAGTGGCCTATGTTCTACATAATGTGATCGGCGCTGTAATGTAGATTACAGCAGTGTTTTTTATTTAGAAAAACGATCATTTGACCAAGTTATGGCCTATTTTAGATTTATGCTAATCACTTTCTTAATGCCCAACTGTTTTTTTTTTAGCTTTTGACCAAGTGGGCGTTGTAAAGAGGAGTGTATGACGCTGACCAATCAGTGACCAATCAGACTCATACACTTCTCTCTATTCATTTATTCAGCACATAGTGATCTTGCGAGATCATGATGTGCTGTCACTTACTCACACATTGACGTTACCGAAGTGTCTTAGGAGTGAATAGACATCACCTCCAGCCAAGACGAGATGTCTATTCACAATACTGACACTTCGGTAATGTTTGTGTGGAACTTACAGCACAGCACATCGAGGTCACGCTGAGCTGTCATTAAGTCCCACACAAACGTTATCGAAGTGTCGGGATTGTGAATAGACATTGCGTCTTGGCTAGAAGCGATGTCTATTCATTCTGATTGTAGGTATATGTTACGAAAATGATTCCCAATGAACGGCGAGGATCCTCCCAGAGGATAGATAAAAGAGGCCCGACAAGCTCCTTCGATCTGGAGCCGCTAGGCAGGTTTCAAATTAAAACCAAGAATGCTATAGAAATAGTCCTCAGTACTTTATTATTCTTGTTCCAATCTCATATTTTATACACTCTAGGATGATGAACCATGTGCACCGTGTATCTTATCTTTCTCTACAGCTATCTATTCACTCCGATTAACTCCTTAAATGCGGTGGTCAATAGTGATAAGTTTAAGTTGTTATAACATCATCGGCACCACGCGGTACAATTGCGGGATGCCGGTGGTTGCTATGGCAACCGGAGGCCAAAGAAAGGCCTTCGGTCTGCCATCTACGGAAGGCGATTAGGTCTTGCCAAACGCAGGACGTAATATGCCCCCTGTCAGTGTGAAACTGACAGGTATAATACACTGCAATAAATAAGTATTGCAGGGTAATATAACAACGATCCAACAGTTGGTCCCTAGTGGGACTAAAACAAAAAAAAGTGAAAAAAAAAAAATTGTACAAAAATAAAAAAAGTAAAAGTTCAAAGTAATAAAATTAAAAATCTCCCCTTTTCCCTTATAAAGTCCTTTCGTATTAGAAAAAGATGAAAAAAATAAAATAGACTATGCATAATAGGTATTGCCGTGTCCGTAACAGCCTGAACTATCAAAATATAATGTAATTTATCCCGCACGATGACCGCCATAAAAAAACAGATACCAGGATCAATACTTTTAGTCACTTCAGCTCCCAAAAGGTCAAAAAGTCGCATGTACCCAAAAATGGTACCAATAAAAACTACAGTTTGTTCCGCAAAAAACAAGCCCTCACACAGCTTACTTGATGGAAAAATAAAAAAGTTGTGGCTCTTAGAATATGGCGACACAAAAACGAAAAATTTTTAAAACCGTGATTTTATCCTGCAAGCACCGTAAAACATAAAAAAAACCTGTATACATATGGTATCGCCGTAATCGCATCGCCCCGCAGAATAAATTAAATACGTCATTTATAGTGCAGGGTGAATGCTGTAAAAAAAAAACTATGAAAATCAATAAAAGTTTTCACGGCCTAATTCCACTAAATTCAGCAAAAAACTTTTTTTGGGCTGTAATTTCCCAAATGGGGTCACTTCTAGGGGGTGTCCACTCTTTTAGTCCCTCAGGGGATATTTATAAAAACTGCAGAATCTGGGCAATAAATATTGAGTTGCATTTCTCTTGTAAAACCTTCTGTGTTACAGAAAAAAAATGGATTGAAATGGATTTTCTGAAAAAAAAAAGAAAATTGTAAATTTCTACCTATACTTTGCTTTAATTCCAGTGATACACCTAAAGGGTTAAGAAACTTTCTAAATGCTGTTTTGAAAACTTTGAGGGGTGCAGTTTTTAAAATTGGGTGAATGATGGGGGTTTCTAATATATAAGGCCCTCAAAGCCACTTCACAACTGAACTGGTACCTATTAAAAAAAGGTTTTGGAACATTTTCTTGAAAACGTGAGAAATTGCTGCTGAAGTTCTAAGCCTTGTAACGTCCTAGAAGAATAAAAGGATGTTCAAAAAACGATGCAAACATAAAGTAGACATATGTTAATTAGTAACTATTTTGTGTGGTATTACTAACTGTTTTACAAGCAGATACATTTAAATTTAGAAAAATGCTAATTTTTTGCACATTTTCTATAAAGTTTGGTGTTTTTCACAAACAAAAATACTGAATTTATTGATAAAATTTTTCCACTATCAAAGTACAATATGTCACAAGAAAACAATCTCAGAATCACTTGGATAGGTAAAAGCATTCCCAAGTTATTACCACATAAAGTGACACGTCAGATTTGAAAAAAAAATCGGCAGCGCCCACAAGGCCAAAACAAGCTCAGTCCCGAAGTTGTCTACTTTGGACAACTACTTTCTTTTAAGCAGGTCCTCCCAATGCTGGGACTTTCTTATCAGCTGTTCTGATTGTAGGAGCCACTCTGTGCTGATTATTTCCCCTGCAGTTTTTGCTCTTTGCAGTGGCTCTCCGCTCATAGTTAAAGGTTCTGATCTGGGACCCCACTCTATTAACTTCATATGCCCTATTATTGCATATGAAGAGGCGTTCTCCAAAAAGGTCAATCATTTTAAAAGGTATAATGTCCAGGCTAATATGTATAAAGTCTCAGATGATATAGGTAAATCCGTAAATATAGGAATGTCTTATATTTACAAGTAAACAAGCACAAGTCTTCCCAAGAACCTTTCCCAAGGACCTTTCACTTCTTCTGACTGTTTTAGAAAATAATTGTATTCCCCACGAAATAAAAAGCTGGGAAATTTTTTCTCTGAACTCTGCATTGTACCGGTTCTCGATTATTCCTCCTAGAAATTTATGAATAAATTGAAAACTGGGTGTTAGGAGTTGGGGGTGTGTCTCTACACAGACTGAAAATATCCAATCAGTGCTGACACTTATTGTTATTATTGAACATATTGATAAAAATTAAAGTTGATCAGTTATCGAGAAGAGAATTCAAAAGTGACAATATGGCTGCGCTTCCTGTTGTTCCACTTTTACAAAAATGGCCGCCGCAAAAAAGAAATAGTTTAAGGCACTTTGACCATTTAATATTCGTGTCTTCTTAAAAAAGAAAAATCACTGGCCTTGAACCTTAAAGCAAATGTTTAGTACCTGTCAGAATGTTGTAATTGCTTCTTCTGACCTTTTAGGGTATGTTCACACGACCTCTTTTCAGACGTAATGGAGGCGTTTTACGCCTAGAATTACGCCTGAAAAGACGGCTCCAATACGTCGGCAAACATCTGCCCATTGTTTGCAATGGGTCTTACAATGTTCTGTGTAGACGAGCTGTCATTTTACGCGTCGCTGTCAAAATACGGCGCTTAAAATGACGGCTCGTCAAAAGAAGTGCAGGACACTTCTTGGGACGTTTTTGGAGCCGTTTTCTCATACACTCTTTTGAAAACAGCTCCAAAAACGGCCGTAAAAAACGCTGCGAAAACAGCTCCGTATTTTAAGACGTATTTTGTTAATAGTGTGAACATACCCCAACAGTTATGTTGTGATGATAAAACTATGCATTTGGACATTAACAGCTTAATGGAACATACTAGCATTGCTTTAACTTAACGAGAATGTTCCCTCTCAAACATCTTCTGACACAATGTCATGCACCCTGTAACCCCAATGATCACTAGAATGTATACACCAGCATTACAGTCCCATTGCAGTGAACAGATTTACAACTACTGACTCAGATATCCGAAGATCCGAGTCAGAAGACGAAAGGGCCCCAGGTCAGAGGAGCACTGCAGTCCGGTCATTGAAGTGATGAGTGTGGGCCACAGGGTACAAACCTCCCCGATGACAATTTCAGATTTATGTCACAAGATGTTTTATGGTGAACCTTCCCTTTAATGGATCTCTACCATGGAGCCGTAGCTATTCACAAGTTACTCAACAGAACCATCTTGTAACTTCTGCTGGCTACATCATCTTGAGAATTATGAAACTATAAGGATTTATGGATGTTGTTGCAATGTAGCTGTCGGGGACAACTTGGGAATATAACTATAAAACAGCACAGCTCTAAGTGAAGGGTCTAAGTTTAGAGGTCATACTGACAGTTTTACTGTTTAGGTGGGAATAAGTATCTCTAAAGGACTCTAGCAATGAGAATTAAATGGACACTAACTTTTAAAACAACTTATGCTAATCTAATAGTATACCTGATATTGACCAACTTTGTAATTGAATTACTGTTAAAATATAGTTGTTTTATCCACGCAAAATCAAATCCATGAGAGAGCGCTCTCAGTCTGTGTGTGTTCTCGCGGGAGGGAACACAGGGCAAGCCGCTGTGACACTGTCTGTAGCTGATTGGACAGTGTCAGAGCAAAGACATCACGCCCCCTTGCCATTTAGTTAGATAGAAACGCCCCATTCAGGGGCTTATTTACATATCGGGCACCAAAAATAACGGCACCGATATGTAAATAACGGAGGAAGTTAGAAAAGTAATTTCAAGTGAGGCAATGTTTGTGAAGCCCTGCCTATAAAATGCTGCACATGTATGGGCAGGTGAAAGGTTCTCCTTAAGAGGGGAAAACTTCTAAAAAAAATGCAGACTACAAGTCATATAATGGCCAGAAATCGTGTTTTTCCTCATGTACACACATATAACAGCTAAGGCCTCGTTCACATCTGCATTGGGTCCCGTTCTGACATTCCGTCTGAGCTTTCCGTCAGAACGGGACCCTGAACAGACACAAACTAACACAAACCGAAACCAGAGGTTTCCGTTTCCATCACCATTGATTTCAATGGTGACGGATCCGGTGCCCATGGTTTCCGTTTGTCTCTGTTGTGCACTGGACCCCTCGTTTTGCCGGAAGAAATAGCATAGTCGATTACGCTATTGCTTCCGGCAGAACTACGGATCTGGTGCACAACAGAGACAAACGGAAACCATGGGCACCGGATCCGTCACCATTGAAACCAATGGTGATGGAAACGGAAACCTCTGGTTTCTGTCGGTCAGTTTGTGTCTGTTCAGGGTCCCGTTCTGATGGAAAGCCCCGACGGAACGTCAGAATGGGACCCCAATGCAGATGTGAACGAGGCCTTATTCTGAAAAGTTCCCAGAAAAGTTAGGTATGCTTGAATACAACGTCAATTTTCCTTTAAGAGTGAAAGACCAGTTATCATAAAGTTGTACTAATCAGCCACTAAATAACTTCAAGTTCATTATTGCTAGGCCAATGTCATATCTTGTTAATCATTCCAGAACCCAACTCTGTGCTGTCAATCGATTATGTAAACAATTTACACTCTTTTTGCAGGCAAATATAAGTGCAGGAAAAGCAAAGCAATAAATTGTCAGTCCTTATGCTCATAGTTACAACAAAAAAGTAGTTAGAAAGAGGTAAATTGACAAAGTTATAATTATATATCTGAGGATAATGCATTCTAAAGCCACATTCAGACGTGGCGGATTTGCTGTTGAATTCCGCTGTGAACAGTCCGCATTGGAATTCTGCAGCAGACGTTTTTTACATTTCTTTCTACACATTTTTAGGAAACTTAGTTCAGACGTTGCGGAAAATAACTGTGGGGAAATTAGGCTACGGTGCAGAATTTCCCCTCCGCAGCATGCTCATTCCATTGCGGAGAAGCGGAATGTCACTGCGAATATCAGCCTTTGCAATGCGAAAACTGAAATCTGTGGCAAGTCCGCTGTGATATCTGCAACGTCTGAATTACCTGTCAAATATGCAAATGTTGGTGCAGATGCGTTGCGTAATTGCCCCGAATCAGCACCAACGGAATTTGCAACGGAAAAAGTCTGCCACGTGTGAACCTGGCTTTAGTATGACCAACAGGATTTTGCCCCTTCTTAACCAGGCCAACCCACATTGTGTTTTACAGTACACTGCGGATAGTCACATATTAGTGATTCTGTTGCATATGATGTTTCACAACGACAGCAATGCAACTGCATACACTGCTGCAGGGAATATGGCACAACAGGGTGGCCATGGAAATCAATAGGCACGAGGTACGCCCTGCTCTGTTAGCTAAACATGCCCTAATGGGGCACATGACAAGGGATTGCTATTGCCGGCAACCTCTTTACATAGCCAAACATCCTCTTAATTTGATAAAGGAAAATTCTGTGGAGTAATGTGTCACTGAGTAACAGTGAAATTCAAGTGCAGAAAGTTATTTTCTTTTTTTATTTGACTCTTATTCCACTTTATTTAATTTGATCGGTCTGAACTCTTCCCCAGCTCTGTGAATAGAAGCCTGTGTGTGAGAGACAACTGAAAAACAGGCCTGTGAACTGCTGACAATATCATTTCTGAAGGACTCCCATATATCACAGCCAACAGCATGTGCGTGACAGTGTCAGGAAGTCTCCCTCATAAATAGCTGAAAGTTTTCAGTATGAATAAGGCTTGTTTTCTATAGTGTGGATCCTTTAACCTCTTCATCTCAGCACATACTTATATCACAGCTTATGTACAGTGAATGCCGTTTTCTTTCTGCTTTTTCACTATATTGGCTTGCCATTTGGCTGATAAAGCTTTGGCATTGTGCCGGTGGTAACAACGTAGCATTAATATATTGAGAAATATGTTTTGCAGAGAAGGAGGCGTCTGAAGTGCAGTTATGTAACACAGAAAGCCTTACAGAAGATTATCTTGCAGAGTGGATTTTCCTACTGAACTTTGACACAATTTTCTCCCCCCAGAAACATTTACATCTGCCCTGAATGTGTTTACGACCGCTCTTCTTCACTTTCTTTTTTTAGTAATTTGTTTCTTCTGTTCTGTATTTAATGATGTTTTCGGCCCTCTACCTAAAATCAACAAGAGAAATTACCTACAGTAGCATCACAATGTAAAGACACCTCCGAGTAGTCCAGAGCCATAATACAGCTCCCATACTGTCCCTTCATATACATCCTTCTCGATACAGAGATATTTCTGCCAGATTCTGTAATAATCCAACAGAAAAAAAAAAGTGGCATGCCCAATAGGGCTCTGTATGTATAAATGTATAGAAGCACTGCTGTGTGTACAGTGGCCAACGGAGCATGTATACCAGTGCATGTATACCAGTGCACAGAGGCCTGCAGCTCTATACTAGGAAGCCGTACATCCTCTGCACTGACATACGGGCTCTGTGCTCACGGCTCTGCTGCGTTCATGAACCCTAAATGTATGAAATAACATATCCTGTTCTAGTAGCAGAACCAGCATTATTATAAATGCACCTGTGGAGAAATGACATATGGCCATTCCAGAGGTCAGGACATGCAAGTACAGCGGTGAACTTTCAATAAATTAAAGTCTCAAATGTGTTATTTATGATGTGGTTAAACTTATGATTGCAGTACTTACTTTTGTGTTTTTATGCACAAAAAAATGTTTAAAATCTATGCTATACATAAAACAGCAAACTCATTTAACCACCCAAGCCCATCCTCAACCCATCTGGCAGCGGCGACCAGAATAGACAAAGCAAAAACCAAATATATTTTTATTTTAAAAAAATGTGGAACCATGGTTCTACAGTACTTTTAATCAAAAATTGTAATGCCAACGTCCAAAACAGCCAATTGTACAATAATACAGTTTTCTGAATCATTCCAAATAATGTTGATAAAGAAATTACAGTACAAAACATAACAGTATATCCAAAGTTACTTACATATACCCCAAAATTTCTATTTACCTGAGATACTAAATTTATAGAAAATGTATTAAAGTTATTTTAGAAATGTTGAATGGATTAACAGTTACATGTTTGACAAGTCTGCTTCCTTACAGTCTAATTCTGTCTCTCCAGGTCTGTTCATTTAATTTCTGTATATAATCAGCTAAGTGGTAGCTCTCACAATAAAAATCTGTTTTGGAGTCTTACAATAACTGGGTTAAAAATATAAAGTATAAAAATAAGTATTACAAAGTAAAATACAGTATTTTGTAAAGACTCTTGTTAAGCAGCCAAATTTATACCGCTAAAATATGCTCATTGACTCTTATATCGAGCCCACTTTACATTGCAGCAATTAAATTGGCTTTGAAAGTTAAATTGTATTGCCCTAAATCACCGGGTCAACGAAGCTTGGGAGTTGCCTGAATAAGATAGCGGCTGGCAGCGGAGGTGACACTTTGATCTTCATTAACAGCTCTGTAAGCCCTCTAATAATATATACAGAATATATTTTTGTGTTCAATGTACCAATAAGGGTGTTCATTTTCCTTTTATGTTCAAGTGTGCATGTTGCTGCAAATGTTACTATCTATGTATATTTTTTTTATTTGGCTGTCATATATTAAATCATATATGTGTCATTTTTTTATGCGGTCATCCATACCTTGCAAAAAAAAATTAAGTCACAAAGACATCGCTGGAGTTAAGACTTAGGGTATATTCACACGCTGAGTCAAAAACGTCTCAAAATACGGAGCTGTTTTCAAGTGAAAACAGCTCTTGATTTTCAGACGTTTTTTTAAGCCACTCGCGACTTTCGCTGCGTTTTTTACGACCACGTAAAAAACCGGCCCATCGGAACAGAACGCTGTTTTTTCCATTGCAATCAATGAGCAGATGTTTAGAGGCATTCTGCTTTCGATTTTTCTGAAGTTTTTCGGGCGTTTGCGGCCCGAAAAATGGCCGTGTGAACATACCCTAATAATCCTATAGCTTTTCAGTTTGGACAAATAAACTTTAGACTTTTATATTCTTATATTTACACAGATAAATAGATATTATGCCCCTCACCCGATTTCTTCTATTTTTTCTAATTTGTCACATTAAAATGTTTCAGATCATCCATATTTTAATATAAGATAAAGAAAGCACAAGTAAACACAACATTCAGTTTTAAATTATCATTTCATTTATTAAAGGTAAAAATTTATTCAAAACCTATATTACCATGTGAAAAAGTAATTGCCCCCCTAAACATAATAATGGGGACAGCCACTTAAAAATCTTTATTTTGTTTCTTTTGACCGATTCAGAGGTGGACTTACTTGTGTGCTTCAGATCATTGTCTTGCTGCATAACACAAACTGACGGGTAGAAACTCTGCTTCAGGATTTTCTGATACAGAGCAGAATTCACGGTTCCATCAATTATGACAAGTCGTCCAGATCCTGCAGAAGCAAAGCAGCTCCAGACAATCACACTACCACCACCATGTATGACTGTTGGTATGATGTTCTTACGGTGGAATGTGGTGTTAGCATTACGCCAGATCAGGGGCGTAGCTAATGGCTCATGGGCCCAGGTGCAAGAATTCAGCGTGGGCCCCCCTACCCCTCCCCAACACCACTATCACCAGACCCCTGCGCGCGCCTATGCCCAGCCGCCTTGCTCAATAGCCCCTAATGTATAATGCCCCCACACAGTATAATGATCCCATAGCTGCCCCCACACAGTATAAATTCCCCATACAGTATAAGGCCCCCACCATAACTGCCCCATACCATATAATGCTCCCCATATCAGCCCCCACAGTATAATGCCCCACATAGCTGCCCCAATACAGTATAGTGCCCCCTATATCAGCCCTCATACAGTATAATGCCCCGTATTAGCTCCCCATACAGTATAATGCCCCCATATCAGCTCCCCATACAGTATAATGCCCCCATATGTGCTCCCCATAAAGTATAATGCCCCCCATATAAGCCCCCATACAGCATAATTCCCCCATATCAGCCCCCATGCAGTATAATGCCACCCCATCTTATCAGCCCCGCATACAGTATAATTCCCCCATATCAGCCCCCATGCAGTATAATGCCCCCTCCCCCCGCCATATCAGCCCCCCATACAGTATAATGCCCCCATATGTGCATAATAGAAAAATAACATAATTACTTACCTATCCCCGTTCCCACGCCAGGTGGAGGATCCTTCGCCTCCTCCGGTGTGTGCTATGAGTGACTCGGCGCAGACAGGCCCGATAATGTCGCTACATCGCGCCTGCCTGCGTCGAGCCGCTCAGGGCACAGTGAATGCTGGACCAAGGAGACGCCAGCTCCTTGCTCCAGCATTGAATGGAACCGGGACCTCGGTGAGTGAATCGCGACCCCCCGGAGGTCTTCACATGACCCCCCCAGGGGGACGCGACCCACAGTTTGTAATGTATTGTGTTGTATTGTGCAGTTTGCGGTGGAGAGAGGAAGGGGGCTGTAATTTAACGGGCACCCGCCTCTCCACCGAAAACATAGACAGCACCACAATACATTACAAGACAACACAATACAATACAAGACAACACAATACATTACATTACAGACTCTGCAGCTCACCTGGAGTCCTCTGCACCGGCTCTTCCACTGCACTGGCTTGAAGACGTGTCACGTTATGTCACGGTCACATGGTACACTGATTGTACCATGTGACCGTAACCAGGAAGTGCCGGCTTCATGGCACAGAAAATGTATTTAACCAGCATGCTGTATGGCAATGGGGCCACCGCAACCCCTATAGCTATGCCACTGCGCCAGATGAAACGAGACCCGTGTCTTCCAACAAAAAGTTCCACATTTGACTGCAGTCCCCAGAATAATATTCTAATAGTCTTGGGAGTCATATAGATGTTTTTTTGGTAAATGCGAGACGAGTCTTTGTGTTCTTTTCGATCAGCAGCCCAGTGTTTTTTTTTATTGTGGAATCGTGTACATTGACCTTAAAGAGGATCTGTCATTAGTTTATTAATTCCCTATCTCCTAACTAACCTCCTAGGCGCTATGATGCTGATAACTACAGTGTGATTTGTTTTAAAAAACATTTATTATTTGCAAAGTTATGAGCATTTTTCTAAATATGCTAATTTGGCTATAATAGCCAAATAGGAGGTTAGGCTAAGTTCACACTACCTTTAATATATGTATACCTCTCTTCCATCAGCGGCAGAAAGGATCGAAAGACTAAACAGAAAGCAATGGTTCCGTTAGAAGTACCATTGATTTTAATGGTAATTATTTTGTTTCAGTTGCTTTCCGTTTGTCTCCGTTCACTAGGTTTCCGTTTTTCTTTTTTAGTGCAGTCTGCAGAACTTTTGTTTCCATGAAAAAAAACGGAAACCTAGCGGACAGAGACAAACGGAAAGCAACTGAAACCAAATAATTACCATTGAAATCAATGTTAGTTCTAACGGAACCGTTGCTTTCCATTTGATCATCTCTTCTCTGACGGAAGAGAGGTAAACGTATACTAATGGTAGTGTGAAAGAAGCCTTAGGCTGGGTTCACACGAGCACATTAACGTCCGTAATGGACGGACGTATTTCGGCCGGAAGTCCCGGACCGAACTCAGTGCAGGGAGCCGGGCTCCTAGCATTGTAGTTATGTACGATGCTAGGAGTCCCTGCCTCTCTACACTGAGTTCGGTCCGGGACTTCCGGCCGAAATACGTCCGTCCATTACGGACGTTAATGTGCTCGTGTGAACCCAGCCTTACTCTTTCTTTTCACTATGGGCGGTGTAATGTTTTCTGTATGACGCTGTCCAAACGTCATACAGCTTCTCCACTTCCCTGCCCAGCAACAGTGTGATCATATAGTATACTGCTACCATTCCCGACAGTGCTTTCAACTGGTGATATCTCCGGTTGTTTCACAGCTAGAACTGCTAATTCCATATGATGCCATATGAAACATTAGAATCTCATCTTTCATATTCCACAAGAAGCACTGTTCTAGGTGGTCCACAGCATGAGATATGGCTGTTTTAAGTGATAGCCCTTCCCTCCAGTCTCAGTCTCTCACACTGTATGAAGCAGCTTCAAGTATAGGCTCATATGCATATTTAGGAAAAAGCTCATAACTTTTAAAATAAACGTTTTGGGACACAATTTTTACTATCATTATCAGTGTAACAGCGACTATTCGATTAGCTAGGCGATAGGGCATTACTAAACTAGTGACAGATCCTCTTTAACTGAGGCAAGTGAGACCTGCAGTTCTTCAGACTGGGTTCTTTTGAGACTTCCTGGATGAGTCGTTGATGCGCTCTTGGTGAAATTTTGGAAGGACGGCCACTCCTGGGAAAGTTCACCACTGTTCCAAATTTTATCTATTTGTGGATAATGGATCTCCCTGTAGTTTGCTGGAGTACCAGAGCCTTAGCAATGGCTTTGTAACCCTTTCAGACTACAGGATTTTAATGAATTTGTTTTGCATCTGTATTTGAAATCTCTTTAGTACGTGGCATCATGTGCCAAACAGGTTTTATTTAAGTGATGTTTAGATTGAACATGTCTGGCAGTAATCACGCCTGGTAGTGGCTAGTGAAATTCAACCCAAGTGAATTTGGTTAACTGGTTGATTCAGTTGCTCAGGGGGCAATTACTTTTTCACATAGGGCCAGGTAGGGCTGAGCAGCATTTAAAAACAGCATTTTTGTGTTTACTTGGGTTATCTGTGTCTGGTATTAAAAGTTGTTTGATGATCTGAAACATTCAAGTGTGACAAATATTCAAAAATATAATATATTTTCACAGCACTATATATAGGCAGCTATAGAGCTTGTCAATAGTGGAGCTTCCTGTCATTGGTTGAGTGTGAAGAAAAGTGATAACTGGACACCAGAGACTGGATACTAACGGCACCAAGGACTGCACAGTATGTTCTGTATGTCAAGGATTGGGGACTAAACAATAGAATACAAGGACAAGTCTCTAAACCCTGGGCATTATGGCGGCAGTATAAGTATTTATGGCTACGCAGCCCGTGAGCTAGGGGAGTCTGGCACTGAGAAGACCAGACACTATGCCACTTGAGATATATATATATATATATATATATATATATATATATATATATATATATATATATATATATATATATATATATAAAAGCTCCATTGCCATCTACAGTAACTTTTTTAGACTGTTTTCCTTTAATATGAATGAAAGCTGTCATTACCAGGGCACCAAAAAAACTCAAATGGACCATATGTTTATCTGGCATCTAAAAGTCTCCAATATATTCTAAAACCCTGATACATACATACATATCTGTGCAGAATTGATAGTATAGAATTAGACCAATTTGTGGTAAAAATGTGAAATGAGTAGCACTAAATTTACTGTGCAAAATGTAAAGAAAATCTTAGCTCGACAGAGTTAAGGTCAGAAATGATCCAGTGTCTTTCAGCTTATTATAGAAATGCTGCAAGACATATTTCCCAACGTGTGGCTGACTTTCCAGGAAAATCCTAGAGGAGGGGGCACAAACTCCACTCGTTTTTTCTGCACTGGGGCCCTCTTTTTCCTCCACGGGTAGGCTCTAGGTCTAGAATGGATATTGTAATTCTTAGCAGAGATATATAACGAGGATGAGTCATTTAAAGAGACATAAATTAACAGCTTACAAAATAATTGATTCCGAACAGGATAACATTTTCATACAATTTAATTTCTTAGAAGGTCACAATGGCCCAGAACTGGGGAAACAGAATTTTGGATGCTGCATTGGGGACTCTTTGTTTGCTGCTGGTTACTATACGTTATCAAATTTTAATAAAATGTACTGAGTTATTTATTTTTTTGTCCTTTTTTAACTAAACTTCAATTTTGATAATTTTTGTGCATCCCTTGAAAAAATACATTTTTATAATAAGTAATTTTTGTTGACATTTATAATTATTATTAATATTATAATATGTTATATTCCTGTAGGAAACGGTCTGACTGCCTTAAAAGGACCTACTAGGTCATATCTTATATCATTTTCAGATACGCTGGTTTGGCCTCGTTTCCTTTCATATTACATTAGCTATCTTCTAAGTAAATAGTAATAAAGCATGGCATGTATATACTGTACTCAATAATTTTTAGCCTTTTGTCTCAGTACTAGTTATTTTAAATTATAGTTGTTCCTAAAATTCCATGACAAAAAAAACACATTACTGAGCCCTAAAGTTATTAAAGACTTCTTCAAGCTTAAAATCAGCCATTATGGAACTTAGAGATAGAAGATATAGATAGATAGATGATAGATAGATAGATAGATAGATAGATAGATAGATAGATAGATAGATAGATAGATAGATAGATAGATAGATAGATAGATAGATTGATTAGGTCTCATAGGCGGATATCTTGGAAATCTGATTAGCCAGTCATTCAATAATGAAAACCCACTACAAATACTGATATAAACGGAACTTCTATTACATTTTAAACCAGCTGGAGGACAAAGATGGCATCAGAGCTGTAGCTAGGATTTTCTTCATCTAGGCCCTGTATCTAAATAGCCTGGGAAAGAAGAGTGTGTCCCCCCCCCCCCCAAATCCAACACCTGGTGCCCATGCCGGCCAGCACACCCCACAGCTATGCTTTTATGCGTGACTTTGGTATACCTGACCATACAAACAAAATCCTAGCCATTGTTCAATTTTCTTCCTGTTCATAGGAAATGTTTATGTCATAGCTCCAGTGCCATACCAGATTACCATCATTAGTGAGAATGTATTATCCATCTGGAAGAACAATCAAGTATAATATAAAATTACAAGTCTAAATTTCAATACTAGTTCTTTTTTTCCACTTCGTATTTTAACAGAATAACTCTATTAGTGTTATCATTCTGAAAATAGAGCAGCAGCTTTCTTAATTTCCAGCTGTTGCAAAACCACAACGCTCATCATCCCTTGACAGATAGCCAGAGAGCCGTTGTTTGGGGAACATTGCTATAGAGCATTTGAATTCTATAGCCTGTGTCCACATATATGGTTTTAAATACATTTAATATAAAAATTGTACAATTATTTTGGTAGTATATTTTGGTAAAATACATAATTCTGCTAACAAAGTAAAGTTCAAAGACTTTACAATCACATACAGCCACACAAGTCGTTGGAACTTTTTTTCTTTTTTACAGAAGTTGTTAATCAATGTAAAATATTGTTACGTGTACTAGAACATGTAAATCTCCTGTGATCTACAATGATTTAAAAAAAAAATAACTTCTGGGTAGTCATGAAATTTAATTGACTTCTTAAATAAAATCCAGAAGGCATTTTTTAATATGGACTGTTCCAAGCAATACAGCAAGTCTACACTAGCAAAAATTCCAATGTCAAGATGAAGAAGCCAAAAAATGAACTTACATAATAAGTGTTTTAAAAGTATATTAACCCGATCCCTTTATTTTCTCATAAGACTATAAGAAAATATGAAAGGTGTACAGATATTTCCTGTCTATATTTTATAACCCTGTACCCTGTTAAAGCTTGTATTTAGGGATATTAATATTATAAGTAAAAACCTTGGGAGACAGTTAGACGTGGCGATAAATTTTGTCAATTCCTTTCAAAATTTGTGGAAAAATCCTCATGTGTCACATGTGGGTTGTGTTGCAGATTTGCTGTTGAATTCATAGTGCATATTGTAGATTGTAAAATTTGAAACATGCCTAAAACAGCACAGATTTTTTTTCTACCTCATGTAAATAGAGTTATGTAAATCCCATTCACTGGTATTGAATGATATTAGTTACACATTTTCAGTTAACTGTGGCCTTATCTTCAATTTTTTTTTTTATTATTGCAAATGATTATAATACATTTTTTATTTTTTCAATATATATATATTTATTTTTTTATTATTTTTTTTGCAAACAGTTCCCTTCCAAAAGAAAAAACTTTTTGAAGTTCTATTTTCAGGGCTAGCATGTAAGAAGTCTAGGGTATTAAAGAGTTAAAAACTGTAGACACATCTGGTTCTGCCAGGAACCTAAAAAGAAGGCAGAAAATAAAATATGCCACAGTGGTGCACGCTGTATGATAAAATTGAAACATCTTGCTAGACATGTCAGACACTTTTCTCTTACTTATAACATGTCTTGGCTGGCATACCTGTGCGCCCCAAAAAAATAGCAAGATGCAAAAGATGCAAAGCCATTAACCCAACTTTTTGGTGCAATTTTTGCCAAAATTCTATATATCTATACATTCATACATTTTGGAAGTCACCTATGGGCTTCGTTGCCATATCAGAACTCAAGGCTAAGTGCTTTTACGTTTTCGTAGGTAATATTCTTAATATTTGTGATGTAAGGGGGTACATTATTCTTTACCAATCACAAGTTGTGAGTTTTAGTGAACATATTTAACAAAAAAGTCGTACTCAACTTGAAAGAAATAGCCTCGTCAAATGTAAAGTCACAGCTTCAATGTCAACAATGCATAATTATAGCAGATGGAGGAGGATGCTACAAGAAGACCTGGGACTAATAGTTGGAGTAACTAGTCGTTCTACCTTCCTGTTCTTCATAAATTTCCATGGTGTAAGTCAAAAAATAAAAACACGCTGAGGTTGAATGTTAATTCCAGCACTTCTGAAAGATTCTAAAACTCTCGTAAAAGGAAACGATGGTTTTGTCTACTGTGACCAATCAGATCCATACTTTCCTTTAAACCTTCACTAGAGGAATACAGTAAGAATTTGCTTTGCACTAGTTTTATAGATAAACGAAAATGTGTCTTAAACCATATTCTGTGCATTTCATAACAGGCACAGGTAAACTAATAGTGGCCAAACCATAAGTTAAAACACTAAAGACTAGGTTAATCTAACTACAAATTTAAATCTGTCTCCAGGAGAAAAACAAAAACAAGCATGCGGTGGGTCCTACAGCCGCTGAGTGCACCCCCAAACTCCTATTTGGGGTGCCACTAGAATGCACGCCCAATATGCTAATTGAGCACATAGTGGATTTGCTAATCAGAATCACATGGCTGCATTGAAGTCATGGCATATACTATAGTGCTGCCATATAGTCATGGATACCCAATGAGCATTCAGGATGCACTTTGGCATCTTGAATGTTTCTTATAGCATATAAGTGCTATACAGATGCATAATGACATATAGATGACATATAGCATCTGTTAGAAGCCTAAGGTCAGTGACAAAAAAAACAACTTTTGCCCCCTTCTGCTCCAAATGACGTCCTCCTGCCTACATCTGCCAATAGAATGACATCACTTCTTGTCTCAGTCTGGTCTCCTAACAGACCTAACTGT
Source organism: Rhinoderma darwinii (assembly GCF_050947455.1). Lineage (NCBI taxonomy): Eukaryota > Metazoa > Chordata > Amphibia > Anura > Rhinodermatidae > Rhinoderma > Rhinoderma darwinii. The sequence continues at coordinate 112,679,590 of NC_134692.1, forward strand.
CATGGTGACAGAAAATAATTGAAAAAGGGGCCTGGAAGAGAACAGGACAGGGAGGCTCCACATTGAAGCTAGAAGCAGTTATGGAAGATGGATTGCCAGTTCTAAGACACATGCTTGAACGAAAATATAGCATTATGATACTGTAAGTAAAAAAAATGGTGGTGATGTGCAAAGAGGTATGTTAGACTGGTAAAAGGAAGATTTTGTGGCAGAATTAGGATTTAAAGGGGTTGTCTCATGAAGAAAACTCCTGTCTATGTGCCCTACTAGGGCATATGGACATCATAGAGAGGGGTCCCACGTTTGACAATCTCCTCTTTGTGCCAGAACAGAAAGCAGCCCTGTAAGAGTGGCTCCATCTGTAGTGGATCTGACTTTCCCCTGCAGTATATGGACAGCCGTTCATTTGATCGCCGGGGTAGTCAGCTGGGCTGGCATCTGTACAAAAGGGGTTGGCTTCAAGAGAGACTAACCGTAAAGCAGACCAACCTATTAAGCAACTCATCATGGTACTTTCAATTAGGTGAGTTTACATGTATCTACTTGTGCAATTAATAGATGTTATTAACACTGAAATATTTGCATTTATTTATTATTTCTTTTTGCATGTACAACTTGACAAGATAGCAAGAAATACAGGGAAAATACAAACCGTGAACCTAAACTAAAAAAATGTGTGGACCTTGTCCCTTTGTAACCTTATCCAATTTTCTGATGTTAGTGGTAAGTCAAGTCTTATTCCAATCATGTCTATTTCTCAGGATCTACTAAAGGGGGTTTTACACTGGACGATTATCGGGCAGACGAGCATTCACAGAACGCTCGTTGCCGATAATTGCCTGGTGTAAATAGGGGAACAATCGGCAGATAAACGAGCAAACGCTCAATCATCTGCTGGTCATATAGTTTTTAAAAAGTAAGAGATTATCGTTGGCGGCAGCACATCTCCATGTGTTAACAGGGAGACGTGCTGCCGACATGATAATAATGTATGGGGACGAGTGATCGGAGTAACGACCGCTCATCCCCATCCATAGCTCTGTGTGACAGTAGCAAGCGAGTGCCGATCAACGATGTCTCGTTGATCGGTGCTCGCTGCATCGGTCGATTATCGGCCGTTGTGTTTCCTTGTGTTTTTCTTTTTCTCAATAACTTTGGATCTTTTCAGCTTTGGCTTATTACTTTCTCCTCTCTATGTCATAGCTACCACTGGGCATCAGCAAAACCTAAATCAATTATGGTGGCCATGGGCACAAAGGTTGGCTACAATGGAACACAAATAGTTTTTCTTATGCTTTTGTCATCATTTTGAAATATGTCTTTTTTTTTTTACATATGGACTATTTTTCATATTTTTCCATTATAAGAACCAAATGTTTTGTCATCATGTACACTATGGCCGCATTTATCAAATTTATCGAACAGAAAAATTGGCCTTGTAACCCATAGCAAACAATCGCAATGAAGTTTTCATTTTCCCCAGCAATTTAAGAAGTAAACGCTGAGGTTTAGCCAGTTCTTCTGTTACATAGTTTTGATAAATGAGGCCCACTGACTGTTCATCTCTGGTGAGAATTGATGAAGCGTTGGCACTTTCACAACATCTATAAATACATAGTTTACAAAACATCAATAAACCAAAATATTCTAGGTCTCATAATCGCTTCCTAGTCTGGGGGCAGAGCTTAGTGGTCACTTGACTGTGTGCACTTACTAAATCACAACTGTGTAAGGAAAGACACTTCAAATGCGTCTGACATATTATCGGGTGTAAGTAAACAAGGATAATGGCCAGCATTTAGCGTCTAATTTAGCTGTCTCAGGGTATGTTCACACGGCTTATTTTCAGCCGTAAACGCCCTGAAAAACGGCTGAAAATACGGAAGCTGGACGCCTCCAAACATCTGCCCATTGATTGCAAAGGGAAAAATGGCGTTTCTTTGTTTTGACGGGGCGTTTTTTTACGTGGCCGTTTGAAAAATTTTTGTGGCAGGACTTTGGCGCATTTTTTGGCATACATTGGTGCAGTCAAGCCATGCCCCTTTCCAGCAAGCCACGTCCTTTTTCCACTAAACCCCACCTCTTTTTAGAAGACTATTAAAAATTGTGTGTGAGTTGCAAGCATCAAAATTGCGCAGAACTGCGCCAATATGTGACAACATTTGGTGCATTTTTCGTCATTTTCTGGACCACAGTAGTACATCACCTCCCAATACCTGTGAACTGCTACAATATTGAAACCATACTGCAACAGTTAACACAGCTTGAAGTCTTTTGAATTGCATGACATACAAATGCTACAACAGCTGATATTTTTTTTATGGAGTTTTCTTTTAAGTTAATAGTAGCTCTTTGTATTTTAGATAAACTGGTTTATGCATTAAGATGAACAGTTTTGAACACATTCCTAAAATAAATACAACGTCATCAAACGCCAATCAATACATTTAACCATATAAAATTGTATTCTGTAATCTCAGTTAATTCTATTAAAAGTTTATGATACTCAGAGATAATAGTGAAAAAAAAATCTATTTAATTTTTTCTATAACATATTTTAAAACATACACACAATGGAATTTGTCTTGCTGCTTCCTAATACATGACGACACTGTGAGAAATGGACATTTGCCCATTGCCTTTCCCTGGCCAACTTTGTCAACATCCTTTCTCCAATGCAGTTTAAATTTGTTGCTCTAAGTTCACACTGAGTTTTTTGGCGCTTACTTTGACGCGGAAACTGTGTCGCAATCTGTGCCCAAAAAATGGCCGAAATCACCTCCCTTTGATTTCAATGGGAGGCAAAGGCTTTTATTTCATTCTAGCGGCTTATAGCCACTCGCCGGGAAAAAAAGTGGAATGTCCTTTCTTGATGCGGTTCCGCCTCTGACCTTCCATTGAAATCAATGGGAGGCAGAAAAAGCGTTTTTCGTTGTGTTTTTTGTCAACAGTGCTCAATGGCTTCGGGCGAAAAATGCAACAAAAACCACAGCAAGAAAATGCAGGCAGGTCAAAATCTGCGGCAAAATTTTCTGAAGGAATTTTGAGGCTGTTTTTTCTGCCTACAAAATACCCCATGTGAACTAGGCCTAAGAGTACTGTCTATGTAAACAGTATGTGATCAGATCAGTAACTATAGCCAATAAAAAGAAGGGAAAAACATCACATCAACAAAATGTGTTTTCATTTATCACAGTAAGACAATAAATACCACAAAACCAAAGAACTGAAGTCATATAAGCGTAGAAAAGGTTTAAAGAGGCTCTGTCACCAGTTTATAAGTGCCCTATCTCCTACATAATGTGATCGGCGCTATAATGTAGATAACAACAGTGGTTTTTATTTTGAAAAATGATCATTTTTGAGCAAGTTATGAACAATTTTAGATTTATGCTAATTAGTTCTTCCATCACTCCGGTGAAGGACCTGTGGGAGGAAATCCCGTTACAGCGTGATCTCACGAGATCACGTTGTGCAGTGAAACAAGCTGGGCTGGAATGAAGAGAAGTGTATGACGCTGATTGGTCAGCGTCATACACTTCTCTTTACAACGCCCACTTGGTAAAAAGATAAAACACGCCCAGTTGGTCATTGAGAACTAATTAGCATAAATCTAAAATTGTTCATAACTTACTCAAAAATGATAGTTTTTCAAAATAATAACCTCTGTTGTTATCTACAATAATTGGTTTCATTCAGTCCCATTGCCACAGGTGTTTAAAATCCAGCACCTAGCCATGCAGTCTGCCTTTACAAACATTTGTGAAAGAAGGGGTCATTCTAAAGAGCTGACTGAATTTGAACTTGGTGCTGTAACAGGATGCCACCGTTGCAACCAGTCAGTTGATGAAATTTCTTTCATCCTAAAAATTCCACGATCAACTGTGATTTGTTTTATTGCAAAGCGGAAGGGTTTAGGAACCGCAGCAACTCAGCTAACTTTACATAGTTACAGAGCTGGGACAACAAGTGCTGAGGCGCATAGTGCATAAAAGTCGCCCATGCTCTGCAGACTAACTGCAGAGTTCCAAACCTGCTCTGACATTAATATCCACACGAAAACTGTGCACCGGGAGGCTTCATGGCGTGGGTTTCCATGGCCGAGCAGCTGCATGAAAGTCTAACATCACCAAGCATCGGATGGAGTGGTGGAAAGCCACTGGACTCTGGATCAGTGGAAACGTGTTCTGTAGAGGGATGAATCACGCTTCTCTATCTGGCAGTCTGATGGACGAATCTGGGTTTGGCGAATGCGAGGGGAACATTACCTCTCTGACTGCAACTCTAAAGTTTGGTGTAGGAGGCGTAATGTTATGGTGTTGTGTTTCAGGGGTTGGCATAGGCCCCATAGTTACAGTGAAGGGAAATCTTAATGATTCAGCATACCAAGACATTTCGGACAATTGTAGCTTCCAACTTTGAAGGAACAGTTTGGGGAAGGCCTTTTTCTGTTCCAGCATGACTGTCCCCCAGTGCACAAAGCGAGGTCCATAAAGACATGGTTGGGTGAGTTTGGTTTGGAAGAACATGACTGTCCCGCACAGAGCCCTGACCTCAACCACATCGAACACCTTTGGGATGAACTAGAAGGGAGATTGCGAGTCAAGCCTTCTCGTCCAACATCAGTGTCTGACCTCACAAATGCTCTTATAGATAAATGGGCAAAAATTCCCAAAGACACTCCAAAATCTTGTAGAAAGCCTTCCCAGAAGAGCGGAAGCAGCAGAAAAGGGGGGACCAACTTCATATTAACGTCTATGGATTTAGAATGGGATGTCAAAAAAGCTCCTGTAGGTGTAATGTGTAAGTGTCCCAATACTTTTGTTCATATAGTATATCTTTATATTTGGACAACCTATGCCAGTTGATTATTAGCCTGTAGATTAGATGTTTAGTGTAATAGGGCTTAATAGGCTTCATTCTTATGAATGATATTCATTTACATTTGCGGTATACCAAATATATTGCAGACGTATTGTGTTCTGACAAGTCATTTTCTTTCTAATTCTCAAGTACAATGGGGGAACTATTTCAGAAACAATTAATATGTAGCTCCCTGACTAATTAAAAGGAAACTGTCATCAGGACGATAGAAGGCATAACAGAGGCACAAACTTCAATTATGTCATTCAACAGCATTACCCACCATTTCTTTGCTTTACTTAAATAGGCCCAAAAATCTTTGCTGATTAATTTTATAACATTTATTTATATAGATAATGCAACAGTGCCCTCTGTAGATAGTGCCACACACCCCCCTTTGTAGATAGTGCCACACACCCCCTATAGATGGTGCCATCCCCTATAGATAGCTCCATTGGGGCTACCTCTATGAGTGGAATCCCCAGCGAGAGCGTTGCCGACCATATATGGACAGTGACGTCAGGGGATCTTCCTAGACCAGATTCCCCGACCAGAGCATTTCCGATGCTCGGGCCGGGGATTCGATCTGCCCAGCAGAGGAATCTCTGTCACAAGCGTCGGCAACGCTCTGGCTGGGGATTCCAATCCTAGAGGGAGCCCTAATGAAGCTAACTACAGTGAGGAGGGTGTAGCACTGTCACCAGGGTGGGGTGTGTGGGGCGCTATCTAGAGGGGGTCTGTGTGGCCATTGCTCGCCTACCACCGATTCAGTAGTGCGGGAAACGGTCTGTGCTCCTTCATGACGTCATGAAGGAACACCGGCACGCTCCTCCTTCGGACGGCTCTCTCCTCTCCCGAGGGAACCTCGGTGCCCCGCGGGCTGCAGATGACAGCCTCAGGGGCCGCATATGGCCCACGTGTTTGAGACCCCTGATTTAAATTATGATATTCTGACTGCCTGGAGCACCCAATATGGGGAGCTTATGAGCTAACTGAAGACGGATATATTATTGAGTATTGAAAGCAGAATAAAGGGCATTTGGAACTCTGTGTCAGAATAATAGAACTCAAATCCCTATGAAGATATATTATAAAAAATAGTAATAGAATTTTGGAATTATTCTGTTTGAAATAAGGAATAAAGCGTAAAGTTGGTCTAGCATGGTTTTTCTTGAAAAATGACTGCAACTTTTGTCTATATAATTGATAAACATAAATGGTATAACATGAGCGAGATCTACTAATTTTATCTCAGAAGAATACATAGGCCTCCTACTAACGCAGATAGATATTGTAGCCATCCTCTTCCTACAATCCAGAAAATATAATATGACACAAAGTTTCAATAGTTTATGAATAAATTCCATGTAACTGTAACTTAACATACTCCACTGACAAATCAACACAGTTTCTTTGTCTGGAAATTTATACACAGAAGTTGACCGAGCAACCATATTGTAGACCATCCAGATGGTCCAATATGTAAATATTTCAACCTCCTCCAGGGCAACCTTTCATAAAATGTAAAAAAAATTATGTATGTCTACCCAACATGTGCTGCTTAACAGCAAACACCTACCATGATAAATGGAAAAGGAGTCAGTATAAGGTTTTGCACAAAATGTCATACTTGAATTACAAAATATGGTCTCCAGCTGGTGGACACCTGTAATCTCCCTGTAACTACAGCATGATTTTTTTCCCCATCATAAACGTTTGATAGGTACGGGTCCCCCCAAAACCCATCCTGACTGGTGAGGCAGCCACTGGCCACCACATCCAGGCGGAGGATGAAAGTGGATGTAGTTGCGCATATGCACGACTCTTTTCTACGGGTGTTACGCAAACAGTCGAGCAAGCTTAGTGGGACCTGCACTTATTTATAACATATCTTGTGGACATACCACTAATGTCTATGATCCGAATACCCATACTTATGAGTCCGTTGTATTCATGAAGACAGCGCTCCTCCGCCTCCTTCCACCGCCCTTACCAGTGATTGACAGGCTTCTTTGTATCTGCATTTATAAATGGCAGCCATCAATCACAAGGAAGGGGCGGGGGAACGCTTCACTCACAATTATAGCGGACGCTTAACCATAAGTCAGCTGTAGTCTATGTTAGGCTCCATTAGCCAAACGGCACAATATTTTTTTGTGCAGTTTGGGCTATTAGTGGAGCGGACCTCTCCCCATACTATGCTGTCCTTAAACAGGGAAGCAGAGATCCACTTTAAAGAGCTTCCATTGGGCCTAGACCAGATATATACTACTCCCACCATATACACTGAACTCTCTCCATTTCCAAATGTGTTCAAGCTGGTCAAAGGAATTGTTATTAACACCCAATATAATATCATCATTCTAGTTCATTGACAAGTAAGGGGAAAAGTTTTATATATAGTGACTATACCTTACTCACTCCTACTATTATATAGTAGTATAAAAAAAAAGTGTATCTTGAGTTACCGGTTAGGAGTGTTCAGGCCTCATCTCTCAGCCTTGTAAGATTCTAATGTAATCATGCAAAGATGCAATATTAACCAGCGCTCTTACTTACATCCACAAGTGTGAAAACCCCATAAGCTGCTCTATTACACTAAGTAACAACTCAACGAAATTGGATCCTTCACGTCTTTCTTGTCTCCAAATCGTACTGTAAGATTCTGAACAGTCATTTCCATTTTTTACTAATTTGAAGCTAGAATTTTCCTTTCCAAACTGAAATTCAGCACATAATTTAGATTTAGCGCATTGATATAATATTCTAAAATGCTGTTTTTAATGGCTAGAAGGAAATACTCTAGCGTGTCCTTATTTTATCATCTGTATAATCTTCACAGTGATGGAGCACAGAAAATAGACTCCCAGAGACAAGAGGATGAATCTAAATTAGTGCTGGTGCTGTCATGCCACCAATGCAGAATAATTACCACGTACCATCAATACCAGTATTTAGTTAACTACAGTAAGTGTGAAAAAAAATAGAATTGGCTGAACATTATAATCACAAAACAATTAATTATTTTTCGTTAATTACCAATACAAAGCTATTCAGAATAAGTTTAACTATATATATATATATATATATATATATATATATACACACACACATATAGAAATGTAATTATTTTTTTTAATATTACTATGCTGCCCCCTCAAAAAAGTGTTAATTAGTGTATTTTTTTTCCTCATCTACAGATAAATGACTAGGCGTAAGAGTGAATTACTACATAATAATAAATATATAAATATATTTGTTTGCTTATATATACATTTTGTGTGGAGATAATTCTGACTGTCCATGTGTGTTTATTATATTATAATTGCATGAACACTCACATCACTTCAACACGTTTGTAAAAAATAATAAAATAAAACTACAAATACTGTAATAAAATTAGAAATGTATAATTCTTATGATTTCCTAATAGTGTCAACACCATCCTATGACAAAACGCAGAGACATACAGAAAGCTTACAGATATGTGCACAAATAAAATATAGGTGTATGTAATATTATGTAATAACGTTATGCTGGCAAATTTAAGGAAATTACAAACATTGACTGCAATGTTCAGCGTGCAAATAGTGTTGGTGTTCCTTTAAATGAAGTTTCTTTTTGGAGATAGAAGTGGCCTCCAGAAGCGGGACTTTGCGGGCCAGTTGGATAAAACATTAGCTCATCTCGCCCCCAAAATCCCGACTCTGAAGCCACACACTGATGAGAGGGTTATTGTCCAAAATCCATCCCTTCCACTGGAAACAGTAATGGAAGCAAATGCATAACTTACTATAATATTTTATTACATAATATTGCTTCTCAATATTTGAAAAACTTTTTAACACCAGAATACAATTCCGTAACTGTAGAATCTCTCTTTAACTCCATAGCATTTCTCTATAGCGTGCATACGTATGTTTTAGATCACCAAAAATAAATATATCACAACATTTCAAAGTATTTTTTTTGGGGGGGGGGGGGGAGTTTAACAAAATTAACCCTTTAAGGCCAGAACACAGTATAGTAGTTTTCTTTGGCCACTTACCATGGGCTTCAGCAACTTAAATGCATAGGAAGGGACACTGCAGGGTTAATTGGAGAACAAGAGCCATAAGATTCAAGTCCTTTCCAAATGTAGCTGTCAACCCTTATTTTGTTAGCTTTGGCTTGGCTCATGGATTGCAGGCGCCTCGGCCAGAACCCAAAAAAGTAACAACTGGTAAAATAATTGGATGATATGAAATGTATAGCAAATTGTGTCTATTTTTTCTTTACAACTCCATCCTACCATAAAAGTTAAAGGTTTATAACATATCTGCAATATAAGGAGTGATTGTAAGGGATTATTTAAACATGATAACTTTATAAGGGATTTTCAGAGTATCAGTTACAACCAGAAATGTGAATTCAGGGACCTTTTCATGACCTACTGTGCAAGACGTGAGGGCGAGAATTCACATCTATACGGTATATGCGTCATTTGCCTCTTTAGGTAATATAACATACGGCCGTATGAAAAACATTTTTAACAATGCCTACATAATGGGAGAAGAATCTTGTAGCTTTTTTTTTTCTATAAGCACCTCTGGTTATATAATAATGTGATGTATTACAGAGATTTACTAGCTGATTATTAAAATTCACAGTGACAACTTTTTAAAAGTAATCTGCATAGGCGGAGATCTAAAAAGGCCCCTGTGGTCAGATGTTAAGCATACCCTATAAGTGTGTGTGTATATATATATATATATATATATATATATATGCACACAATATTTAGGCTAATGTAGAGAATAGGTTTTCATGCCCTATATTTCCATATGTGTAGCATTACCCCTCTTTAGGGTACAAGCCTGTAGTTAAATTCTATAAACCACTCAACACTCAGGATAGTTGACATTATCATGGGTTGTCACTTTCACTTTTTTCCCTTTCACTAACTTATAAATGCTGATGAATTTGACCTAAATAAAGCAATATGTGACCCTTAAAGGGTTTTGTGTTTTGTTTTTTTTTGTTACAGCTCCATCTACAACTGACATATTAAAGCAAACACACAAAAAACGCACAGCTGTGTGCCAACGCGTAAGACGGTTTTTGTCTTTTGTGGGTGTGTTCACATTATTTCAAATGTGCACGCCATGCTTTTTTAGTTATATCGTTATAGGACTATAGTTTATACAGTGTACGTCTAAAAATCTAACTCTTTCAACGCCTTTTAGTGGATGCCATACACTGAAGTACAAAAAAAGTTAACTATGTCCTTGACAGGCAGCTTCAAAGCAGTAATGTATTGTTGCAACTTTTTAATAAACAAACAAACAAACAAATAAACTAGAAACAGACCCACAACAGAACTCTATAGGTAAATATGAAATAAGGTTACATGGAGCAGTGACATTACATAGAGCAGATTCCATAAGAGATGCAGCAGCACGAAACAGCTGAGATCTGTTGCTTTAGCAGGCAGCACTGTAATATAGCAGACTGCAGCTGAATGTCAGACACTGTCTATAGCAAGGACCCCTGAGAATACAGGTACTGAGTCCATTGTCTTCATGCAATCTACAGCAATATTGTAATATAAAGTCCTATGTGCTCACACTATGCTCTAATATACAAAGTCATACTATAAAGTAATGATCAATAGCGATAAAAAGAGCTATGAAACCCCCACCACACATACACACAGACACATACATACACCACACCTGCATATCCAGGGGATCAGAGCATGCATTGTGCCCTGTGTGTGCCATGCACTAGCTGCTTCTACTGCCCATGCTGATTACAGGCTGCTGCAGTCTGTATTATTTATAGAAATCAGGACAAAAGGAGGGTAACTTACAGGCAGTGGAGATATCAGGGAGAGCCCAGGCTGCAGATCTCCCTCCTGCTTGTCATTCCCTGAGCTGGAGAAGCTTGATCCTCAGCCCTGCTCCTTCCCTTGGCGAATCCTGACTCATTATATAAAGATCACATTGCCAGGCTTCTGTAACATTTCTTCATCATCATCATGGTCACGCCACAAGAGGCCAGATCAGGGGGTAAAAAAAAGAAAAAAATCCACTGGTGGCTGCAAGGGCGATCCAAAAAGTGACTGTAAAAATTCACATGTAATATGTGATCTCCACAAGTGCCATTTATATGGATTCAGGTTTATACAACAGTGTTGCAGATCAGGTTGTGGATCCATAAAAAAGGCTTCTGAGTTTGCTGCAGAAAAAAAAGATCCTGAAAGTGGTTCTGAATATGGAGCTGTGCTGAAGTCCAGATCCTCTGAAAATTATTTTCCTAGAAACTACCTCCAAATATAGTAACAGGGAAGGGGCATTCCTAGAAATTCTGGAGACGTCAGAGAGTTTAAGTAGCTTCTGTGTGCTGGCCTCCTGCAGGGGGCGCTGGTGCGCTGGTTTCAGGGGGGACAGCAGCGCTCAGCACAGACAGACCTGCATGCCTTTTCTATCAGATAATGGTTAAGGGAAAACTATTTAAACCTGCAGTTTGCAGATTAGATCCGGGAGGATCATGTGAGAAGCCAGGAGGTGGCACAGTTTCCTTTTTATCAGTTGTCTATGTTACTTTAGGACTTAGCTCATAGTGACAAATACACAGAATATTTATGATTTGTCATAAAATCTTTACAGGTCAGAGAAGAAAAATAAATCCTTGTAACGTGACTGGTGTGTGGATATAAAATAGAAACAGAGACTGCAGCACGCCAGTAGAAGCTGTTCTTTTTTTTTATTCACCAAAAACATGACCTTGCAACGTTTCAATCCTGTCAGGGTCTTTCTCAAGCAAAAAATAAAAAAGGAAGCTCCTTTTTGTTCAAATCAACCCCTCTCCCCTTGTTTATAAGGAGGGCCCGGCGCTTGTTTACTACTTTCCATTATAAAGGGGTCCACTTCCCTTGTCTGCAGAGTTATAGCTAGGCTTTCCTTCATCGGCAAAGATGCCGTTCTCTGCCCTATGCCTGTATTTAAAGGAACAGTGTCATCACAAATTTATTTTTCATATGTTAAAGATGTTAGTGCTTTATTAAAAACGTTTATATTTATTTGTGTGTTTGTGTTTTACTTTTTCTTATTTTTACACTTTTTCTTCCCTATGGGGGCTGCCATTTTTTGTTCCATTTCTGTATGTGTCGATTAACGACACATACAGACATGGAATACGGCAGCCACAGTCCCATAGGGACTGCGAACGGCTCCCGTCCCATCCACTTCTGTGTACGCCGTCTGTGTGGGAACTGCGCATGCGCCGCTCCCACACAGTCCAATTTGAAATTGGCGCCGTCCGGCGCCATTTTCCTGTGGACCGGAAGTCGCGGCCGGACAGTAAGATTACTACTTCCGGTCGCGGCTTCCGGACTTGTGCACTTGGACCAGCGGCAGCAGACGGAGCGGACGGGCCGGAGGGAGCCGCGGCGGCAGGAGCAGGTAAGAGATTTCAATGTATGTTCGTGTTTGTGTACGTTTACTACTGTATGTTAACCTTCTACACTGTGTGTTAGCTCAAAAAATGGCGACACACAGTGTAGGAGGTTAGACCGTTCAAACCCCTCGTTTATCCCGGCACTAGCCAGGATAAAGGAGGGGGGGATGCTGAGAGCTCACTAGAGCGAGGGCTTTTTACCCAATTTTGCAATGCTGCAATTTTGGGAATAGCTCCATCTAGTGACCAGCAATGGGAAATATTATAAATTAGAATCTAATTTATAATATTTCCTGACTCGTGAAAAAAATAAAAAAAATTTGAACAATGCTTAATCACCTACACACTAAATGTTTAATTTAAAAAAAAACACATGTTTTTCTGGCAACACATTCCCTTTAAATACCCTGGACTAGGCAAAGTGGGTTGTAGGCCCCCTTTCCTGGCACCCAAACGCTTTGCTGGCACCTTCCGCCCCCCTGTTTCTTTGCCTATGTTTCAGCGTCTATGGAGAAAGGAAGATATAAAGAAACAAACACGGCGCCACATAGTGTGAGTAAGCCCAATCAGACAGTCAGAGTATGACAGATGGATGCTTACCACAGCTGGATAGGTCAAAACACTTTGAAATAGAAGTAGATCGTGGAGAGTGCTGCTGCCGAAATCCCAAACGGTAACACCAATGGGTAACCGTGCAATATTGGTAATTATAAGGTAGAAAGAAAGGGGATGTAACCACGGCGCTGCTACTCAATAAGGATCCAGAAATAGATAATAGTATTTATTGGTAAGAAGGCTACGCGTTTCAATGCCGCACCGGCATCTTCCTCATTTGATATGGCCTGAGGAAGATGCCGGTGCGGCATTGAAACGCGTAGCCTTCTTACCAATAAATACTATTATCAATTTCTGGATCCTTATTGAGTAGCAGCGTCGTGGTTACATCCCCTTTCTTTCTACCTTATAATTACCAATATGGAGAAAGGAAGGAAGCGTATACAAATTCACAGTATCTATAAGGAAAAGGGTTTCCTCAACGTGACTTTAGCCCCTCCATACAGAGGGCCCCATAGTAGCTTCCGTGGCCATCCCTATAATCAAAATAATACACGGTAGCTATTACTTGACTGAACACACACAAACGACAACCCTCGGGTAATAGTCACACAGTCACACATGAGAGACAGCTACATCACATGTCTCATACAGAGTTTTAAAGAGGACCTGTCGCCTTTCTGTATTGTTTCTTTTTGTTCTTTGTTGTGAAGATTACAGTGACGTGGCATTTCTTATATTACATTCCTTTAATGTGGCATTTGATAATCCAGAATGTCTAATAATCTGGCACTTGTTTCTAGTACAGAACTGAAATATAATTTGGAGGAGAGAGAACCAATTATGAGATTACAATGATTAAAAAGCAAAGAGGATTTTACGTTCAGCTTTCTTCTGGAATGTTCTCTATCATTACAAGCGAGTTTTATATATTTTTCTGAGTGTCTCATACTCTACAATATTTGATAATCCAGCACCGGCTTTATACTATTAATGTCAGATTAAAGGAATTTACTGCATGTATTTCCGGTTTGTGAGTGGATTAGTGAAGAAATTAGTCAAGCCTACAGCTGATTCTGCAAAGCCCACCAATGTTAATGTGTTCAAACTAGTGGCAGACAATAAAAATGCTGGTGTGAAGATTGTTTTTAAAGAAAAAAGTTAAAAATAACAGTTAAAATCAGAAGTGATATGTTCGCGTCAAGGTATATGGTGCAAAGGCCAACAACAACATGATAATCTTAAATAATGCACCTCAAGATGCCCTTAATGGGGTTGTCTAGCCCCTCAGGATAGGCCATCAATATCTGATCGGTCAGGGTCCAACTTCCGGCACCACAGTGAATCAGCTGCTTTGAAGGGGCTCGTACGAGCGCTGCTTCCCCTTCATTTCCTTTGCCGACTCTGACCAATGAGATATTGATGGCCTATCATGAGGAAAGGCCATCAATTTTTTGAGAATGGACAACCCCTTTTGAAGAGGTTATCCCACCACATCAATTTATCACCTATCTGCAGGATCTCCTACTGATCAAGAGAATCCCACCGCTGGAACCCCTAGTGATCAAGGAAATGGGGGTCCTGAGTCCCCTGAATGAACGGAGTGGCGTTCACCCATGTGCACAGCCGCTCCATTTATTCTCTATGGGACTGCAGGAGATAGTCGAATACAGCACTCAGCTATCTCCGACAGTCCCATAGAGATTGAATTGAAAGACAGCACACATGCGCGACCGCCACTCCTTTTGTTTAGGGGACTCAGTAACTCCATTCTCTTGATTACAGGGGTTCCCAGAAGTGGGACCCCCAGCGATCAAACACTTATCACCTATCCTGTGGATAGGTGATAAAATGACGTGGTGGGATAACCCCTTTAGGCTATGTTCACACAGAGTATTTTGGGGGAGGAATATCTGCCTCAAAATTCCATTTGGAACTTTGAGGCAGATATTCCTCTCCCTGCACGCCGATTTTCACGGCAATTATCGCGCCGTTTTTCGCCCGCGGCCATTGAGCGCCGCGGGCATAAAACAGCGAGATATACGCTTTCTCCTGCCTCCCATTGAAGTCAATGGGAGGTCGGAGGCGGAAGCGCCCGAAGATAGGGCATGTCGCTTCTTTTTCCCGCGAGGCAGTTTTACTGCTCGCGGGAAAAAGCCGCCGATGCCTCCCATTGAAATCAATGGGAGGCGTTCTCGGGCCGTTTTTGCCGAGTTTTGCGACACGGTTTCCGCGTCAAAAAACTCGGCAAAAGACCCCGTGTGAACATAGCCTTAAAGGGGTTTTCCCCACTAAGAACATTTATCACCTATCCATAGGATAGGTGATAAATGAATGATAGCTGGGGGCCCCACCACTGGGGGTCTTTGAATGGAGGGGCGGTCGCTCATTGAATGACTAATGACGTCTCTGACATTTCCAGTTTTACCCATAGAGAAGGAAATTAGGCCAGCCTGCCATATGTAATCCCTCATGTACATCAATCCTTAGGATATGTTATAAATGTCCAACACATGGGAGTGCTGCCATAGGAGAACGGGGGGGTGCTCTGACCCTCGTTATACTACGCGAGGTGGCTACATACAGCCGCAGACTGAATGGAGAGGTGGCCACGCATTTCTTGCATTCTGCAAGGCATGGTGGCTACCGCATCCAGAAGGAGACTGAATTGCAACGCATTACATTCTGTTGGAGTTTCGGTAACAGATGAGCAAGCTTTAACCTGAGGAAGTTTAGATAAACCTTTGAAGGTGGCCACCATACTTGCCAGCAAAGGTTCACTATGAAAAGTCTAGGTAGGCTGTTTCCTTCACTGTACACATTGGAGCCATATCTAGGTGTCCCTATAAGGAAGACTGTGGCTTCCTATTTGTTTAAATGAAGGGATAGAAAACCTGTTGTGTTGCAGGTGCATTGAGTTGCACACATTGTTTGGCTTAATACATTCTAATGAAACACAACTGTCGAAAGCACTTACAAAGGAGCTATTATTTTTCCCTATACCTACATATTTACATGTTATAAAACATAATTCATCTTATTCTGATGCTAGGACTGTGGGCGAGTGTTGGTAACATCATGTTTCCAGTAATTTTACTGAGATAATACCGACTGAGGCCAAGTTATGGCAAATAACTGCATGGTCTTAAAAATAAAAAATACAATTTCTTACGGAAGACGAGGAGTCAAAAATAAAATGATTGTGCATTCATGGCTACCATGGCTTTAAAAATATATATTATATAATAGATAAATCTTTGCAGGTTTTACTGACCTGTTCAGCAAATTAATTAATTAAAAATGTCCGCCGATCTCCCTAGGTGTAGGTTACATGATGACATCAGTCACCTGCAGCTCTGACAGCAACATTATTATTTCAGAATTAGCAGCAGGCAATTTAGCAATGCCTGCCACAGAACAAAAATGTATATTTTTATTTTTTCATTATTATTATTCTGTAAAATGTTTTCTATAGTTATATAAAGTAATCAATTATGTGATGCAAGTTTTTACGTGTCATATTTCACACGGATTCCACGTTAAATCCGACGACATTCCATATCCAATGGATGTGAATGGGGATTCCGTGATCACATTCACATGCTTCCAAAATCTTCCTGGGGCAAATACACGTGCGGATATGCAGCGCTTCATACAGCACATCAGCGGAAAAAATCAGAGATAAGCCCTGGTGACCGGCAGTAAATATTGTGGGAATCCGACCCGTGTGTACTTAGCCCTATGGCTCTAATATCAGTGTTGGCTTATATCTATAAGTACCTTCAATACGGAACTCATCCTTTCAACGTTATGATATTAAAGTAATTCCCATGTCACATGATTTAGAACGACAGTAATTATCTATATTCCTGCAATACAAAATTGTTATTGAGACGCCCTGTTCACATCACGTTTGGGTCCTATATTGTGTTTGGAAAGCTTCCGAAATACGCGCTAATGGTGTCCATAGGACAAAGACTTGAAAAGCCCGGTATGGGGCAGGTATTTCTATAATTAACAGTACTAACAATTTGCCAAAAGACAACTAAATACCCATTTCCCACTCTACTTTGAGAGTATTACTTTATATCCCATTAATAAAACTGAACTTTTATTATTAATGTTTAGACACAAACAAATTTAAAATTGATTGCCTGACACTCAGTATTGATTCAATATGTCCCTGTAATAGGCGGTACAACAAGGCAGTGCATTCACTGCTTGACCTGCAGTAATGATAATGACTGGATGCTTCTGCAGATTGCATACTGTACAGACACTGAGCTGGTCGACAAAATAAATAAAAAAAAAAACAGAATATGCCCCCGACATGTTTTGCCGTATGGGGCAATACGTGTCCATAGGGCTCTATTAAGCCAACCAAGGCCTAAAGAGTGTCGGGCTGGTATATGTCAGTATACTTTTTTTTTTCAAAGTTTGGAATAGTGTAGTAGAGTATACTATTTCATACAACGGTATCCCACAAAAAAAGTATACTGTGCAGTATATGTCTTTTTAACATGGGTGCCTATGTTCAAGTGCCTGGGGAAGCTCGTGACATCACAGTCCATATATGGACTGTGATGTCAGGAACTTTGAGATGCTAGAATCCCCAGCCAGAGGGTCGGCAACGCTCTGGGCGGGAATTCCACTTCTGGAGGAGCCCTGGACATCACTGTCAGTATTGACAGTGACATCAGGGCCTTCCCCAGCTCCGGTGTCCACGGCCAGAGTGCTACCGATGTTCTGGCTGGGGATGCTGTAGTCGCGGCTCCTGACATCACTGTCTATTAATGTACATTGATGTCCGGGGCTCTTCCAGAAGCGGAATTCTCAGCCATAGCAATGCCAAAGCAATTCCAGCATCTCAAAGTTCCTGACATCACTGTCCAGGAGCTTCCCCAGGCAAAGCGCTTCCAGTAGCCCGGGGAGTTTGGATGACATATTCAATTTTAAGACTGTAAAGTCGGATACGTCACTATCTTCCGTCAAAGGTATACCGATGTATACCTCAGACAGAAGGAAAAAACGAGATGTGAACAGGGCCTTAAACAATTTGGATGTACTTAGAAAATAACGAGGTTGTTTTTTTTCTTAAATACATAAATTGTACTTCCACTATGTGGACCCCTTGGCAGCCTCCTTCTTTGCCTATCCCATATCCGTGCTCTGAAATTAAGCAACTCATGCCTACTCAAAGGGATTGGGGTAAAAAACAATAATGCTATTTAATTACACTTCCATATATTGCATAGTTTAAATAAAGAAATGTGTTTCAATTCTGCTTCCACAGAGAAATAAGAATATTTATGAAAACTTACCGGCCAAGACAAGTGAACGTTTTAGGTCAGGACATTTTTCCATTGGTGGAATATGACTAATGGAACAATATGCTTACATCTATACATATTGTTATGTATGTATAGGGAAAGTGCACTTTAAGCACCATGAAATATAAAATACAATATCAAAGTGGAGTGCATTTAAAAAATTCATGATTTAGATGAATCACAGTGGATAAACTTGCTCTTTTGAACTGCCCATAATAAAGCTGGAAAGGATCCATATCTATCGATCGATCGATCGATCTATCTATCTATCTATCTATCTATCTATCTATCTATCTACCTATCTATCTGTCTATCTACTTATAGCTCTATCTATTTATCTGAAATTGCAACACCAAGAAGGGCAAGCCATAAGGTTATGCAAATCGAGGAAGTAGCAGGTGTCGCTAAGATCTGCAAATGATCACATTTTCAAACACCTAGATCCAATCTGTGGTATGTGGGAGGCATAAAAGCCAGATTGCAAGCAATGTTTTTTTAGCCACATAAAAACCTCAAAAATCGTTTCAAGTGTATGCGATGATTGTGCGATGCCTCCTGTTAGTCGACGTGCCAGTTATCATCACTTGTTACAAACTGAGAGGAACAGAAACCTTGAACTGGGAGACCTTGTGTAATGACCGGGGTAAGGAAACAGACAAGTGAGCCCTAATCTACCCGCCACTCAGTCCCTGCCTACTTGCAACGACCCGTCCTAGGCGACGGGGTACAACTGGGCGACGGTCCCTACGCTCAATAAGTGCACGACAGACAAACAGACAAGGGTACACAGAAGCAAGGGAAAAGGGGCAGTTACCCACGGCAACACCGTGAGCAACAAGAGTGGTGAACAAGCCGAGTCAAACCAGGAGTGTACGAGGTACCAAACGCAGAGCAGGAGAGTAGTGAACAAGCCGAGTCAAACCAGGAGTGTACGAGGTACCAAACGCAGAGCAGGAGAGTAGTCAGTAAGCCAGGGTCAATATGAAGCAGGGCCAAATAGTTCAAGAAGCTGCAGCAGGGCCAGGAAACCAAACGAGAAGAATCACAAGCAAGGAGGAACAGGAAAGGCAGGTATAAATAGCCAGAGGGCGGGAGCTAGCTCCGTCTGGCCAGGCTGTGATAGGCTCTCCCACTCCTAAGCCTGCCATCCTGAGTGGTGGAAGATGGAGTCAGTCTCACAGACATAGAAGCAGGTGCAGACTGATTACCTATGGGCGTAGGTACAGAAGCTGTGCCTGGCAGATCCTTAACACCTTGGTTTATTACTCTGGCAGATTGCTACGCGCCTAGGCCGAGATGCCAGCACTGTTCAACGATGCGTGTCCCGGAGGTTGGGAGAACAACAACAAACGGGAATGACAGCAAGAGGTGCGCGGAGGCAAACCTCTGCACGGGCTGATCATTTGATTGGAAGAATGGCGCGTAGTGATCTATTCTGTACGGCAAGTGAAATTGGACATCACATCCAAGGCCTAGGGCGAGAACCAGGGGCGACACAAACCATCAGAAGGCGTTTGCACGACATTGGGCTACAAGCCAGACATCCAGCTACAGGTGTTCCATTGACGACACACCACCGCTCCCAAAGGCTATCATGGTGCACAGCAAGACGACAATGAAAGCTTTATTGGAGGTCTATCCTCTTCAGCGATGAGTCCCGCTTTTGTCTCGGACGCTATGACAGCCGGAGACCACGTGAGAAACGCTATGAAGAGGCCTTCACAAGGGAACCACACACCGGTCCTACTCCCGGGATTATGGTGTGGGGTGGCATAATATACGGTAGCCGGACCCCTCTAGTCTTCATTTCAGGTGCACTAACAGCTTGGCGTTACATTGATTTGGTCGTGGAACCAGTGGTATGGACATTTCTCAAAAGTGTCCCAGAAGCCGTTTTTCAACAGGACAACGCCAGGCTACAAGTTTCTCATTTTACTGTGAGCAGCCGCATGGCCTAAACGTTCTACCATGGCCTGCAGGGTCTCCAGACTTGTCTCCTATCAAGCACATCGTCAATGTCATTGGTTGGCAACTGAAAAAGGAGCTGGCAGCAGTCAATCTTGATAATTTGTGTGCCCAAGTGTATTCAGCGTGGCATAATATTCCTCAGACAACCATTAATAACCTCATTGATAGCATGCCAAGGCGTGTAAGTGCTTGTATTACTCAATACTGAAAAAATCAAGATGTTTGGAATATGTTGCAAAATCAATGCTGAAGAGTGTATTATCCATCTATATATTATCTATCTATTTGTATATTATATATATTTATTTATATATTATATATCTATATTCCACTTCCATCTATATATCATCTATCCATCTTTAGGTATTAGCCTAAAGTCCAGGTTGTTTATTTTCTAGAAGTACAGGAAGTCTTCAGAACTGGACACAACTGCAGCAACCGCTCAGGTGTGAGAAGTGCCATTTGGATTCTTTTTTTTAATGACTGAATTAACATATGCTCAGAATCACAGTATTATAAAACAATGTCAGTGATCATCTGGTAGCTTCCTTACATACACAGACACTTTCTTACATAAAAGAAAAACATTTAGGACAGTTCAACAGATAAAAATACTGACACTTTAAGCCCCTATTCACACGACAGGGTTTCCCGGCCGTGTGACAGCCGTTCAAAAAACAGCCATCACACGGCCACAGTAGGAACAATAGACCCCAAATGGGGCTATTCACACGACCGATTTTTTGACGGCCCGGGAGATCACTTGAATGTGTTATGAGTGACGGCCGTGTCTTTCATCGCTCGCTCTCTCCTCCTCCACCTCCTCCTCACAGCGCAGAGTGCATATGAGGAGCAGGAGGAGTTTTAGCCATTCGGACCTTGGACGAAACACTGTATACAGGTGGGATGTGTATCGCTATATACAGGAAGGGGGGGTGCTATCTACAAGGGGGCTGTGGGCCACTATATACAGGGGTGTATTGTGGCAGGGGCTGTGTAGTGTGGTGCTATGTACAGTGGAGTGTGTGCCACTATATACAGGGGTGTATTTTGGCAGTGGCTGTGTAGTTTGGTACTATGTGCAGTGGGCTGTGTGCCACTATATACACTATATATATATAGTTCAACTTTTTGTTGTGTTTATGTGATCCATATATGTGGGGTTAGTGACTGCCTCCACTTGTTGTTCTTGCACTCCTCCCATTCTGCCCTGGGTGATTTTAATCAGTTCAATGCTGGATCCTACCATCCCCAGGTATATATGTAGGCTTAGTCCCAGTTCTGGGTGTATGTGCAGCGTAGGTTCCCACCTTACAGAGGTCGCCTTGTCGTGGCAGGTGGGCTAACACTTTTTGATCAAAATGTGCACTAAGAACCTCCCTATTTGTAAGTAGATTTAGCTTTAGTGCATATTTATTTATATTTAGTGGTTTAGGTGGCATTAGTGTCGCAGGGTGCTGTCACCATTCTATGTTTGCTGTATATCTGCAGTCATGGGTGTTCTTGCACCTGCATACATTTTGTATCATTTAGTTGGAATGTGCTGTTCAACTTTTTGTTGTGTTTATGTGATCCATATATGTGGGGTTAGTGACTGCCTCCACTTGTTGTTCTTGCACTCCTCCCATTCTGCCCTGGGTGATTTTAATCAGTTCAATGCTGGATCCTACCATCCCCAGGTATATATGTAGGCTTAGTCCCAGTTCTGGGTGTATGTGCAGCGTAGGTTCCCACCTTACAGAGGTCGCCTTGTCGTGGCAGGTGGGCTAACACTTTTTGATCAAAATGTGCACTAAGAACCTCCCTATTTGTAAGTAGATTTAGCTTTAGTGCATATTTATTTATATTTAGTGGTTTAGGTGGCATTAGTGTCGCAGGGTGCTGTCACCATTCTATGTTTGCTGTATATCTGCAGTCATGGGTGTTCTTGCACCTGCATACATTTTGTATCATTTAGTTGGAATGTGCTGTTCAACTTTTTGTTGTGTTTATGTGATCCATATATGTGGGGTTAGTGACTGCCTCCACTTGTTGTTCTTGCACTCCTCCCATTCTGCCCTGGGTGATTTTAATCAGTTCAATGCTGGATCCTACCATCCCCAGGTATATATGTAGGCTTAGTCCCAGTTCTGGGTGTATGTGCAGCGTAGGTTCCCACCTTACAGAGGTCGCCTTGTCGTGGCAGGTGGGCTAACACTTTTTGATCAAAATGTGCACTAAGAACCTCCCTATTTGTAAGTAGATTTAGCTTTAGTGCATATTTATTTATATTTAGTGGTTTAGGTGGCATTAGTGTCGCAGGGTGCTGTCACCATTCTATGTTTGCTGTATATCTGCAGTCATGGGTGTTCTTGCACCTGCATACATTTTGTATCATTTAGTTGGAATGTGCTGTTCAACTTTTTGTTGTGTTTATGTGATCCATATATGTGGGGTTAGTGACTGCCTCCACTTGTTGTTCTTGCACTCCTCCCATTCTGCCCTGGGTGATTTTAATCAGTTCAATGCTGGATCCTACCATCCCCAGGTATATATGTAGGCTTAGTCCCAGTTCTGGGTGTATGTGCAGCGTAGGTTCCCACCTTACAGAGGTCGCCTTGTCGTGGCAGGTGGGCTAACACTTTTTGATCAAAATGTGCACTAAGAACCTCCCTATTTGTAAGTAGATTTAGCTTTAGTGCATATTTATTTATATTTAGTGGTTTAGGTGGCATTAGTGTCGCAGGGTGCTGTCACCATTCTATGTTTGCTATATATATATATATATATATATATATATATATTATATCATGTGACCTTCCTGGGTGTGTTTTTAGTGGGTTGGCAAAATAAAAATTGACAAATGAAATTCATCTGATTTTAAAACGGACAAGGAAAAATGCGGATGTAAAACAGGTCAAAATCGGCCGTTAAAACGGAAACACGACCCGGAATGGAAACGTAACAGATGCAAAACGGAAGCTAAACGGACGTTTTTATTGGCCAACACTCGGACCCTGTCGTGTGAATAGAGCCTAACGCCTCATACACATGACCGAGTGTGCCGTCCGAGTCCCGTCAGTGATCCGAGGAAAGATAGGACATGTTCTATCTTTCCTCGGATCGGAGACTCGGACCATTTTTCACAGACCCGATTCACCCGCTAAAGTAAATGGGTCCGTGAAGACTATCGGGTGCCACTCGGATGCCGTAAAAAACGTCCCGAGTGGCACAACGGTCGTGTGCATGAGGTTTTGGCAGTTAGCTGAACTCAGTATACATAAGCTATATCACATCATCTAGGTTGAAAGTTATTAATTGATATTTGCAGTGAAGTCCTTCTCTGAAATTAACTGCAGCATATTGGTTTGTTAAGGTCTAGTCCCTGAGGTCTTCACGTGTGTTCAGCGTCTCTTTGGTGAGCTTTCTCGGGTAAGCAAAGACAGTGTTAATGTATTTTATGTCTCAGTCTGTGCTCTGTGTATTCCACTGGACCTTGCACGGATTCCTGTGGGTACTTTGGCCCGTAATATTGAACTTAAAATAGTGTTAGCACAGTTTACAGGAATGAGGCGGTGCATTGTAAGCATTTTTACCTTGAATGTCAGGTGTTTTTTTTCTCTTACTAAAAACATGCATTAAATACAAGCATAAAAACATGTAAATCATAAGTATGAAGCAGTGGCGTAACTACCGCTATAGCAGCCGTAGCGTCTGCTACGGGGCCCGCGGCATGAGTCGCCCGCCGACACGGGCCCCCGTCATGGCCGGAGGCTACGCTAGCAGCCGCTATGGCTGCTACAGCGGGACGCCACTGAACACTACGGCAGAGCAGGGAGGTATCTCCCCGCTCTGCCATTAAACAAAAGACATGTATCCCCTATCCACAGGATAGGGGATACATGTGTGATCGCTGGCATTGATAGGGAGAACGGGGGACTGAAAGTCCCCTGAAGTTCTCCATCACAAACCTTGGACTTCCGGGGTCTGTGTCGGCAGCTCCGTATAAATGAATGGAGCGCCGGTCGTGCTTTTGTGCGCATGCGTGACCAGCGCTCCTTTCATTTTTATTGAGCTGCGCAGACGCCGGAAGTCAGAGGTTAGTCATGGAGAACTTGGGGGACTTTCGGTCCCCCGTTCTCCCTATCGCTGCCAGCGATCACACATGTATCCCCTATCCTGTGGATAGGGGATACATGTCTTTTCACACTGTAGGTCGCATTTTTTTGGGGGGTTGGGGACGCTGTATAGCGTTCCCTACAGGGGGGGCTGTATGGCGTTCCCTACGGGGGGGCTGTATGGCATTCCCTACAGGGGGGGGCTGTATAGCGTTCCCTACAGGGGGGGCTGTATGGCGTTCCCTACAGGGGGGGCTGTGTGGCGTTCCCTACAGGGGGGGGCTGTGTGGCGTTCCCTACAGGGGGGGGCTGTATGGCGTTCCCTACAGGGGGGGCTGTAAGGCGTTCCCTACAGGAGGGGGCTGTATGGCGTTCCCTACAGGGGGAGCTGTATGGCGTTCCCTAAGGGGGGGCTGTATGGCGTTCCCTACAGGGGGGCTGTATGGCGTTCTCTACAGGGGAGGGCTGTATGGCGTTCCCTACAGACCCCCCTGTAGGGAACGCCATACAGACCCCCTGTAGATAACGCCATACAGTCCCCCCTGTAGATAACGCCATACAGTCCCCCCTGTAGATAACGCCATACAGTCCCCCCTGTAGATAACGGCATACAGCCCCCTCTGTAGATAACGCCATACAGCCCCCTGTAGATAACGCCATCCAGCCCCCCTGTAGATAGCGCCATACAGCCCCCTCTGTAGATAACTCCATACAGCCCCCCTGTAGATAGCGCCATACAGCCCCCTCTGTAGATAACGCCATACAGCCCCCTCTGTAGATAGCGCCATACAGCCCCCCCTGTAGATAACGCCATACAGCCCCCTTTGTAGATATCTACAGAGGGGGCTGTATGGCGTTATCTACAGGGGGGACTGTATGGTGCTATCTACAGAGGGGGCTGTATGGCGTTATCTACAGGGGGGACTGTATGGCGCTATCTACAGGGGGGCTGTATGGTGCTATCTACAGGGGGGACTGTATGGCGTTATCTACAGAGAGGGCTGTATGGCGCTATCTACAGAGGGGGCTGTATGGCGTTATCTACAGGGGGGGGCTGTAAAAAAGGCACTATCTACAAGGAGGGGGTTGTGTGACACCCAGGGGAGGGGGGGCCCCAGTCAAAAGTTTGCTATGGGGCCCAGTCTTTCCTAGTTACGCCCCTGGTATAAAGCAATACATAGATCTAACAGAAATAAATAATCAATAAATCCATTGTTACTTTGTAAGGTTTTATAATAATATGTTAGTTTGTTTTACAGAAGGTATAATGGGGCCCTGTAAAACATTTTCAAGCGCAAAGGACACTTAATTCTTATTTAAAAAAATAAAATAAAAAAAACAGGGTAAAGTAACGAAGTGATTTCTTTCACTTCTTAATTCATAGCCTTAATGTTCTGTCCCCCGAGCTGATCTTGGGGATTGTGACTGTTTGTTTTCACACGTCTTCTTCATACTGGCTGCCCTGGGTCTAGAATACGTTCAAAGATCACAATGTACCCGTCCTTAGAACAGGCTGTGTGGTATTGGATGGTAAGAGAACTGCTAGTAGTGCCTGTAGTCTGTAAATATTTTAATATTTAGTCGGAGTGACTAATGATGAGAAGTATATTTAAAGGAAAACTCCACCCAAATCATTCATTTTTGATTGGTTGAGTTTTAGTGAATTTCCATCAGCTTGGCTATAATGTTAAAAATTTCTATTATCATTCCAATTTCCATTACGACAAATAGTAGAAAAGTAGTAGCAGTAGTGCTTTTGCGTTGTGTCCCGTGTGAGGGTAGAACAATATACTTTAGTGATATGCCATCAAATAATACCACCACCAACCATAAAGCCTACTTTTATGGAAAACCTGAAAATTCAGGTGTGACCGCAGTTACCCCAATATCTTCACCCCTGTGTCATTCTCACAGTAAGTTTTAATATAGTGAGTTGTTTCACAGGGTCACCAAACTTTTTTTGTTTGTTTTTTTACCAAAAAATGGAAGCCTTGCAATGTTAAAGGGGTTATCCCACCACAACAACCTATCACCAGTCAAGAGAATGGAAGTCCACAGGAAAAACGGAGCACTAATTGCGCATGCGCGCTGCCGCTCCACACATTCTCTATGGGACTGCTGGGAATGGCCATTTACAGCACTTGGCTATCCCTGGCAGACCTATAAATAATGTAGCAGCAGTGTTCATTCAGGGGACTCGGGAGGAATTGTCCCATTAAATAATCTGCACAACCCGTTCTAAAAAACAAACCACTCCATCGATCAGCTTGTTGCCGCGGGTCTGATTCCTAGAACTAGAGAAAGCAATGGGTAGCCACAAGGGTAACATAGTTTTTCTTTTTTAAATTTCAATTTTTATTAAGGTTTTTCAAAATATGAACAGAATTGCATACAAAAAATAAACATTTTGCCAACATGACGATCGATACAAAGTAAATACTATATCACAAGTAAAGCATTGAGTTGTAGAATGACAAAGGGTAATGTAGTTTTTCATTGTGCCCAGATGAAGTCTACCAGAGCAAAAGCTACTCTGTGCAGCAAGTCTCTACTCTAGCTAGTAGAGTGGGGTCCCAAGAGGGGGACCCCATTTTATGACGTGTATAAACCCTAACGAGGCATATGGACAGGAGTTGTTCAATTGGGACAACCAATTTATTTTGTTAATCAGGGAAAATTTGAAATGGGGAGGTGGTTCATTTAGATTAACAGCAGTCACCTCTGCTTGTCACAACATCTAGGAGAAAATCCTTGATTATATAGTGTGTGCTTCTTTGACCTTTACGTTTTTAAGAGCGATTACATCTCTGGCTCAGGGCCTGGTTCAGATAATCCCCCTTTTTTATGCCTTTTCAAATAATCACAGGGGTCCACAATGTAGGCCTCCCCAGAGCCAAGAATTGCTTCCAGGTTTTTGTGTATGGAGCTCTGCTGTGATCCAGTAAAGATAATGTACACCTATAGAGACACATATAGTTGCCTACACGTGGTCACACTCTGTAAGTCTTGCTTTTATGGTAATTATATGTTTAAATACAGGTAATATCTGTTGAAACAATAATAATGAAATTGCTTAAAGAGTTGTCTGAGAGCAGCAAATGTTATTAAATACAAAAACATTACCAACCTGTTAAATCCCCCGCCACTCCAGTCAGATGCTCCAGTGGTCCCCGCCAGTCTTTGTTTATTTTCCTGGCGTGACGTTTATCCACGTGACTGCTGCAGCCAATCACTGGCCTTAGCAGTGATGCTAGCATGTACAACAAGTGACTGCTGAGGACAGTGATTAGCTGCAGTGGTCACATGGATGAACAGTAAATCATCGTTCAAGAAAAATAAACAGACACCTGCAGGGACCACTGGAGCATCGGCGCTGGAGTTGCGGGGAATTTAACTGGTGAGTATCATTTGTTTTTTTATTTCATAACATTCCCTGCAACTAATAATTTTTTTCAACTCTCAGACAACCCCTCTAATCACTAGCTCTGCAAACATGAACCAGACATGCAAACAGCTTTATTGGTCTGCTGCTATTATTATTATTATTATTATTATTATGTCCTTCCCATTTTCAATGGACTGTGAGTTTGATAGGGTCACTAACACGCAGTGTTATTTTATTTCTGTTCATGATTATGGGGGCAGCCATCTTGCCTGAGCTGCTGCTCTGAATTGTGAACGGCACGGAGATTTGCTTTACAGCAGTCACATGAATGTCAGAAAACAACCAATTTACTTCTTTGGGAGTTCTGTGGGCATGCTATGTGGCAAGTGCAGAGGTCACAGAGTGGAACTAAGCTGTGCCCATACAATGGTGTGATCATGTGTTATCTATCAGATTTGATGATAATAAAATGATCTCTAAAATGTGACCTCTACAAAACAGGAAGAGCCCATTGTGAAAACTGCAAGATTTCATGATTTTTGTTTAATATGGTGATATGGTGGGGGGAAAAAATTTGTTTACAGCTCTGCTCATTAACACATGAATATCCAACAAAAGGGAAATGACAATTATGCACATTTTACATTTACAGATTATGACACTTCACGTATTAAAATTAAACGAAGATTGCAAATATCTTGCTTGGGCACAAACTCAGTCCTGGTCTTTATACATTATGCAGATGTCACATTTGTCGTAAACATTTTTTTACTAGTAGCTTAAACTATTTTCTGCATTTTTCCAAGTACTTTGAAAGGATCTTTTGGCAATGGATTAAATGACCTTAAGGGAGAAACCCAAATAGAGGATCCTATCGGTAACTTGTGACAGTAGTATAAACAGCCACATGTCAGAGTATCAGGTGAAGACTGTATAACTCAACTGCTTGCGTTTGTCATCTGACTTCATCCTCCTCCAGGGTGTTCTTGTTCAGAATATATTCAAACTTCATAGACAAACCTGATTATATTAATGATACAGTAATGGGTAACCGCAAAGGCAGCTATGTTTACAATTTCGTATTTTCATCTATTTTACTTGCGTATAAACAATAATATACCATGTCTTTAGGATCTTCTTTAGGATCCCCTACGGTCAACTCTTAGCAGTGGGAAACAGCAATGTCAATTCAATGCCAAAGCACACTGTAGCGTCCATGGACGCGGACCGTTCTTGTTCCTGAGCCTGTAGTGTTGGAGTCGTGTTTTCACTGCATCTGCTGTCGTCTGCCACGTCCAGTGTCATCTTCCACGTCCAGTGTGATCCGCCACGTCTGGCGCAACATGCGGCACCTGCTGTTATCCGCCACGTCTGGTGTAACCTGCTGCACCCACCTCTATCCGTGCCAAAGCCTCATCTACTTTCTGGACTATTCTGGTACCCTAGTGCGGGACTTTGTATTGCTGAGGTGCTCTGTTGTTTGGCCAGCTGCCTCCATGCTACAGCGGTGCGGCCCAGTGGGTCCACATACCCGCAGACTGTGACACATAATAGGGCACCCGTTGATATCAGTGACAATCATTGTTTCCACTAATGTGTCCTAATATATTATTGTGTAGATCCCCTCGTGACAAAACAGCTCTGACCCATGGATGTCAGATGTGACGACCGGCATCTGAGGGTTTTTTACTGCCCCTTTCACTTCAAGTCCGAAATTGCGGGAAGCAGTGTACTCCTATAGCAGCATTGTGAACGCTTCCAGCCCTGCTATAGGAAGATTGCTATTGAGACCTGCCATAGACTCCAATATTGTGATATTGCAGTCTATAGCATAAGCGATCTAATGATCGCAGGTTCAAGCCCCTTAGGGGGGGGGGGCTAAATAAAAGTTTAAAAAAAAGTAACAAAAAGTTTTTTTAAAGGTATTAAAACATAACAAATCTAAATTTGGTATCACCATGGCCGTACTAACCCGCAGAATAATTTTCACTGTACAGTGAACACCTTAAAAACGAAACCCATAAGAAAATAGTGGAACTGCTGTTTTTTACAATTCCACCACATTGTGACTATTTTTCCAGCTTCCCAGTACATTGCATATAGTATTAAATAGTACCATTAGAAAGTACAACTTGTCCCGTAAAAAACAAAAGCATACAAATTTAAATTAGTCTGGTTCTGAAAGGGTTAAGCCAACAAGAGTAAATTAATATGAGGGCGCAATCTATACAGAAGATGGGGATGAGGGGCGTGGCTTAGACATGGCGGAGTAAGGATGTGTTCTGCATCAGCTCCGGACCAGCCGAACAGAAAACCACCCGACAGGGCATACATACCAGTCCCCACCGCAGGATGACAAGGGGGAGACACCGCAAAACCCTCCCGGTCACAGCTGGCTCCTCTGATATCGGCAGATATCTTCGCTCCACGAAGGACGGGATCCCGCCGCGTTCCTCCTCCACTCCTCCCCAGGTCAGACTTCTCCTGCCAGCGGCAGTTCCCGGGCTCTAGGGGTGGACATGGCGTCGTCACCAGAGGAGGGTCAGTGGGTTGCAGAAGGCCGATGGTCGGTCAGGTCGGCCAGAAATGAGGATTTTCCCCCGCTACAGACACAGCCAGAGGCAGGACAGGGGGCGATCCTTGTGGCAGAGACGCCATTTCTCCCTGCCACTTCACAGCAGATTTCCCTACACGATGGCCTGCTGAGCCAGACCACGCCGGCCATTTTCCGGGGATCACTTGCCCCCTCAGGGAGTCCTGGGGACCCAATGCCCAGTGTTTCGGTGGGCCCCCCGCTATCCATAGAGCGGACCCTGGCGGAATTGTGGGAAATGGTGAAGGTGTTGCCCACCAAGTCAGATTTAGATCAACGCCTCTCCCGGTTGAAGGAGAAACATGACAGGGACATCAGCACGGTTACACAGGAGGTGCGGGCCCTGACCGCGAGGGTTGAAACCTTGGAGCGCCAGAACTCCATATCTACGGTGGACATCTCGGTTATCTCCCAGTCCCTGGCCACCCAAGCGTCACAATTACGGGACTTCTCGCTCCATCTGTATGATGTCGAAAATAGGGGGCGACGTAATAATCTGAAGTTGAGAGGTTTACCGGAATCGGTACCCCGTGATAGCCTCTATGACGCTGTATCACACATTTTCAATAACCTCCTGGATCGCCCACGCGACATGGCCAGTGAGATGGACAGAGTACATAGGCTGGGAGGTCCCCGGGTCAGAGATGGTAATCGTCCCAGAGACGTCATTTGTCTGGTACACTTTTATAAGCAGAAGGAGGAGATTGTTCGGAGACTCTCTCCATGCGCAGGCTTGTCCGTCCATTACTAGAAGCAACCAAGTCTGCGGGAGCTACCTACAGATGGGGCCACCCCTTCCACATTATCCTTCGCCGACAGGGGTAATCGTTTGCGGTCAAGTCCCCAGAAGACTTGGAGGAGGCCTTCCGTTTCCTGGATATCTCACCGGTGATGTTACCGGACTGGACTGAACCCCCGGCACCGTTCTCGACTAGAAGTGGCCCCTATCCTGATTTTGTGCCACATCGAACACCTCGACCTGGAGATGAGCGGTCTGATTCACAGCTTCCGGGGCGGCGATCCCCACGTAGAGATGGCGGGGCAGGATTGATCGAACCACGGCCTCAGAGGAGACGATCCCCGCGGAGAGATTGATTTTCTACGTTTCTGTGTGGGACGTTACTTGCATTTAACCCCTCTTTTCTCCACAGGGCTCTCCGTCATTCTCGACTGCAGTCGTTGCTGCTGTGGCCTCGGGGGTCATTTGACACACATTATGGTCTGGGGAGTATTCTCTAGTATGGTCAGGCTTAACTGCTTAGCTTTACAGGGGGAGGGTAGAGTTTCATGCTAGTTAATCCGGTGGGTCCGGGGTTGTGCCATTTTCGAATTGTACCTTTTAGCTGTTTATTGCACTGACACTGTCTCTCACATCGCTGTCTTTCTTTGTACCCCATTAGGGTTCCGTGTGGCTGTGTCATGGTAGGAGTGATTTCCTCTGAGAACGACATAGCCCACGTTGAGTAGTGGTAGGAAATTATACTCCGATTTTAGAGGGCTAGTGTTGCACTTTTGCTCCTGCACTGGTCTTTGCTCAGGCGCTGTTTTCTTCCTCTATCGTTTTCTTTCCTGTTTTTTTTTTGTCCTTCTCCTCATTTGTCCGTACGCCTGTCCACTATGACTGACCTTACTGTTGTCTCCTTAAATGCACAGGGTCTGAACATCCCGCAAAAGAGGTCCTCCATTCTCCGTCTCCTGTGGACAAAGAGGGCGCACGTGGCATTCCTGCAGGAGACTCACTTTCGGGCCGACTGCATTCCAAAACGTACGGATTCTCACTTCCCGGAAGGGTTCCATAGTGCGTCCCCTGACTCCAAGACTAAGGGGGTCTGCATCTTGATCTCTCGATCTCTTCCCTGGGAACATGTGGAGACACGCATGGATGGGGCGGGACGATACCTCTTTGTGAAGGGTAAGCTGGATAACACTTTGTACACACTGGCCTCATACTATCTCCCCAACATAGGTCAGGTAGCCTTCTTGGAGAAGGTCCTTGTAGATCTAGATGACTTTCTGGAAGGCACTCTTATACTGGGGCGAGATTTGAACGTCACTTTAGACCCCACTTTAGATTCCTCCCGTGGGCACTCCTCTCTGCCTCGGTCGGCACACCGTCACATACGTCGGCTACTCCATGAGCATCAACTGGTTGACACATGGAAGCTTATGCATCCCTCGACCAAAGACTACACGTATTTCTCGGCCCCTCATAACTCATACTCTAGATTGGATTACTTCTTTCTATGCCATCCGCACCTCTCCACCCTCACGTCCGCCTCTATAGACGACATCACTTTCTCGGACCATGCCCTTATTACACTTACTCTTGCGCGTCAAACGGCCCACCCACGTCCATGGCAATGGCGATTGAATGAATCACTCTTACAGGATTCGGCAGTGGTTTCGGACATCCACCGGGACCTAGGGGAGTATTTTGAAACGAACGTTGCGCCGGGAGTAGACCCTTTCTGTATCTGGGAAGCCCAGAAATCTGTGGTTCGGGGTTCCTTTATACGTATTGGTTCTAAAATTAAGAAGGAGAGGGCGGCACACCTTCGGGACTTATTGACCCAGATACATCGATTAGAACAGACCCATAAGGTGTCTCAGAATAGGGGTATAGGGGCGGAGTTGGGGCAGCTGAGAGAGCAGGTACGTTCGCTCTGTCTTTCTAAGGCCCGGGCCGCCATAGTTAAGTGTAGGAGACACTTCTACGAATTTAGTAACAAACCAGGTAGGACCTTGGTGCGGGCACTCCGGAAGACACGTTCCAGTACATACGTCCCGCACATTATCGGTTCCCATAACAGGCACTTACAGCTCCCACAAGATATCACGGAGGCCTTCCGTGCTTACTACCACTCGTTATATAATCTCCCTCATGCACCTTCTTCCCTGGGAGGCGACAGCCGCTTGGGAAAGATTGAGCAGTACCTCCGGTCCTCGGGGATGAAAAACATTTCATCGGAGGTGATTGAGGCCTTGGAGGCTCCCATTTCCTTAGACGAGTTGTCGTGGGCACTGAAGGACTCCCCGGTTGGGAAGGCACCAGGCCCAGATGGTCTACCGCTACAATACTATAAGACCTGTTCAGACGTGCTCTCGCCCCACTTCCTGAATGCATTCAACTCACTCACAGAGGGGGGCACCATTCCCCTGGATACGCTGAGGGCGCACATAACGGTGATACCAAAGGAGGGCAGGGACCCCGCCATGTGTCAGAATTACTGCCCGATATCCCTGTTGAACGTAGATCTTAAGCTCTTCGCGAAGATCCTGTCCCAAAGACTGTCCCCGTTGCTTCACAATGTGATACATAATGACCAAGCGGCTTTATGCCCGCCCGGGAAGCGCGGGACAACACCACAAGAGCAGTTAATCTGATGTATCGAGCGGCCACCTCTGCACTTCCCACTTGCTTTCTGTCGACGGATGCGACGGATGCGGAAAAGGCCTTCGACAGAGTCAACTGGGAATTTATGTTGGCAACCTTGCGCCATATAGGGTTGGGGGCGCATATGCTAAATTGGATCTCGGGCCTTTACTCCTCCCCATCAGCACAGGTGAAGGTTAACGGCCACCTCTCCACTACATTTGCAATCTCTAACGGAACGCAGCAAGGTTGCCCCTTGTCCCCACTGGTTTTTATTTTTATAAGGGAGGCCCCTTTCAGCGTTGGTTGAAGGCAGGTAAGGGACGTGCGGCCCATTTTTTACAGGATGAGGTGTGGCTGAGTGGTACTCAGCTGTTGTCCTTGTCGGATCCGCTCCCTTTTTCTGTAAGGCAGGTCACCCGATTGAGACACTTCCTCGTATCTCTAGCTGAGCCAGCGGCGTACTCGCGAGATCACTCCCCTTTTGAGTTATTATGCGCGGGCACGGGCACACTCCGACATGCATTGTCTAGACTTTATGCTCTCCTGATCTCCCCCTCCACCCTGCCCACGCCTCCATACTTGCTTAGTTGGGAGCGGGACTTAGCCCTCACATTTACTCCGTCCTGAGCATAAGGAGCACCTGTTCCACATGACACACAAATCATCTTTGGCTAGCAGATTTCAAGAAGCAGGGTATAAGATTTTGTCTCGATCGTATAGGGTGCCTTCCAGATTGCATGTGATGTTCCCGGCGGTTTCGCCGCTGTGTTGGAGATGTGGAGACCATGTGGGTACTCTCTTACATATTTTTTGGGATTGCCCCAAGCTGACGGACTTTTGGTCTGAGGTGTGGCGCATTTCCTCGAAATTCACGGATTTCCTCCTACCAAGAACACCGGGTCTCTTCCTGCTCCACCTGTGCGAGATGCCTCTCTCGGTCTATCGACGGTCAGTGGTGCGCCATCTGGTGAATGCAGCCAGAGCGTGTGTCCCTGCGTTGTGGAGACAATCCTGCCCCCCCCCCCCCCGACGGTGGGCAGGTGGTTTGGTAAAATTCAGGGGATTATGAGAATGGAGGATCTCACGGCATCAATGAGAGGATCCCATGCCGCCTTCCTCAAAACGTGGCGCAAATGGATTCGCTTTCAATCCTCAGAGGAATACAAGAACGTCATGGCGTCTTGTGTCAACTCAGTGGGTCCTAGTGGTCAGGTCGGTTCCTTCTCCTTTGTCTCTCTTTCTGCCCTCTTTTCTCTTTCATTGCTCTGCAACGCTTTTCTGCTCCGTCTTATGGGTATATATGCATGGCTGCGGGTCCAGGATGCATACCAGAGCTCCTCTAGTCTTGACGTTGTTAGCGGTTGGAGCTATACTTTTCTATGAATAGGGTGCCTTTATATTGTTACTTGTTGGCCTGCGAGCCGATGTTGGTGCAGCCTTGCGCTGCGCTATGCTGTACTGCTCTTTTGAAAACTAAAATAAAAGAATTTATAAAAAAAGAAGATGGGGATGTCCAATTTTAATTAGTTTCAAATGTTGTTTTCTGCTGTCCATTACTGCGTCAGAACCTGGGCCCACTTGAGGATCCACTGGTACTCTGTGCGCCAGTCTAACCCTGGGAGAAAATTCCTTTTACATGGACCCCAGAGCAGCTGCAGGGGCAGGGGCTGATATAACATATTTTAATTGTCAATAATCAAAAATAAAACTATGTTTAAGGCTTTGTTCAGATCTGCGTCAGGGCTCCGTTCCGTCTGAGCTTTCCGTAGGAACGGAGCCCTGACTGACACAAATGGTGACAGATCCGGTGCTAATGTTGACTACGCTATTGATTCCGTCAAAACGACGGAACCCTTGCACAACGGAGACAAACGGATACCATTGACACCGGATGGAAACGGAAGCCTATGGTTTCCATTTGTGCCAGTCGGGGCTCCGTTCCAACGGAAAGCTCCGTCGGAACGGAGCCCTGACGCAGATGTGAACGAAGCCTAACATTGACATTGTTATTATATGAACTCTGCTTGTAAATTCAGTTTGCTGCACAGCTTTTATGTACAAAAAGTACATAGTATTTTGTATTACTCATTTGTGCAAAGTCTAAATAAAAAAGAAAGGTAAAGATCACATTTGTGCTACTACATTGAAAATAATATAATTATTATTTTAAATCAAATAAATCATATTCAGGACATGTCAAAAAGTAATGGGGCAGCGGAGGCCTGTGTATTGTGTTTAAACCCGAAGAGCTTGAATACGCCACCCCACAGTGAACCCATTTGGCTGTCATAATCCAATACATGAAATATGAAATAAACAGGATCAAAGCAAGTCATGTATAGGAGAGGAAAATGTGGCCTCTCACTCTGTATCAATACGGCATGTATTCTGAGCCGCACACATGCAAACAGAAGTTGTCCTAAGTATTTCTTACATGACTTTCTTTAGCCTGCAGTTGGCCTCTAACTACTGTTAATTATCCATGGCAAAGGTCAGGCACATATTGCAGGGTCAGGAGGCTCAGTTTCGGGCAGCAGCAGCACAGTAAAAATAATCGGTTGTGTATTTGTCCTGCTACTTCTTTGAAATATGTTAACTTATATCCTGCTTTAGTGGCAGGGACGCACGCATATAAGAGCACACACAGATATAGACAAAGGATGCATTTTCTCAGTTGCAACTGGATTTTATTTATGCTGTTTTTAGTTTTTTTGTGTAAATACATCATAAGGGGGTTCTATACTTATTACATTTACAAACAATAAAGGAGCATTGAATATGCACTAAGTTTAGAATATTCAGTCTGTCGAGATCTGGTTCGTAAGTGCAGCTGCAGGCAGTTTATTTACTTATGTGCGTCCATGGAACAGCCTTAGGGCTAGCAATATACTGATCTCTATGTGTATATGGACAGCTATATAGATGTGTAAATACAGCCTCCATACGCAGCCCTAATTCACTCTTTGTGACTGATTTTTAACAAGCCTGATATTACAAAACTTTCAGCATATTTAGTTGAAAGTATAGGACCCCTTTAAACTGGATTAAGGATTATCATATTATATTTATTGGCAACAAGCTTTAAAAACAGGGCATTTTTCTATGTTTATTTGAATTTGTGTATGAATTTATATCAATAAAATATGAAATTAATTAAATCTTTCTCAGCTAAGGCTTCGTTCACATGTGCGTCAGGCTTTCGTTCATGGGTTCCTTCAGACCTTTCTGTCAGGGGAACCCATGAACGGAAAACAAACGGACACCATAGCTTTCCGTTTGCATTACTATTTATTCTCCATTCCGTAAGGTTTCCTTTTTTTTGGCAGAATTAATAGCGTAGTCGACTGTTCTATTAATTCCGCCAAAAAAAACGGAAACCTTAGGGAAAGGAAACAAACAGAAACCATTTACAACGGAAGCATTACCATTGAAATGAATGGTATTGCAAACGGAAACCTATGGTTTCCGTTCATGGGTTCCCCTGGTCGAACCCATGAATTGAAGGCCGACGCAGATGTAAACAAAGCCTTAGATCCAGGGGCATAACTAGGAAAGACTGGGCCCCATAGCAAACATTTGACTGGGCCCCCTCTTAGGTGCCACACGCAGCACCCCTTATAGATAGTGCCCCCTGTAGATTGTGCTATACAGCCCCCTGTAGACAGTATCATACCCCTCTTGTAGATAGCACCCACCTCCTCCCCCTTATAGATAGTGCCATCCAGCCCCCTGTAGATATTGCCATAAAGCCCCCCTGTAGATAGCGCCATACAGCTTCCCCTGTAAATAGTGCCACGCAGCCCCCTCCCTTGTATATAGTGCCACACAGCCCCCTCTTAGTAGATAGTGCCACACAGCCCCCTGTAGATAGTGGCACACACACACCACTGTAGATTCTGCCACACACAGCCCCCTGTAGATAGAGCCACAGCCCTCCCCCATGTAAATAGTGCCATAAAGACCCCCCTTAGTAGTACCCCACAGCCCCGCCTTAGTAGTGCCACACAGCCCCTTGTATGTAGTGCCACACAGATCCCCCTTGTGAATAGTGCCACTCAGCCCCCCCTGTATAGTGCCACACAGCCCCCGCTTGTATACAGTGCCCCACACAGACCCCTGTAAATAGTGCCAGACACAGACACATGTAGATTGCACCACACAGCCATCCTCCTTTTAAATAGTGCCATACAGCCCCTCTAGTAGAGCCACACAGCCTCCCTAAATAGTGGACACAGCTCCCCCTTGTGTATAGGGCCACACAGCCCCCTTGTATATAGTTTCACACAGCCCCCCTTGTATATAGTGCCGCCCTGCTCCCCTTGTATATAGTGCCACCCTGCACCCCCTTGTATATAGTGTCACCCTGCTCCCCCCTTGTATATAGTGCCACCCTGCTCCCCCTTGTATAGATTGCCAACCTGCTCCCCCTCCTAGTATATAGTGCCTCCCTGCTCACCCCTTGTATATAGTGCCACCCTGCTCACCCCTTGTATACAGTACCACCCTGCTGCTCCCCCCTTGTATATAATGCCACCCTGCTCCCCGTCTATATGGTGCCACCCTGCTCCCACCTTGTATATAGTGCCACCCTTCTCCCCCCCTTGTATATAGTGACACCCTGCTCCCCCTTGTCTAGAGTGCCACCCTGCTCCCCCTTGTATATAGTGCCACCCTGCCCCCCTTGTATATAGTGCCAACCCTGCTCCCCCTTTGTATATAGTGCAACACAGCACCCCTTTATATAGTGCCACCCTGCTGCCCCCTTTGTATATAGTGCCACCCTGCTCCCCCCTTTTAAATAGTGCCACCTTCTCCCCCTTGTATATAGTGCCACCCTGCTCCCCCTTGTATATACTGCCACCCTGCTCCCCCCTTGTATATAGTGTCACCTTGCTCCCCCCTTGTACATAGTGCAACCCTGCTTCCCCTTTGTATAAAGTGCCACCCTGCTCCCCCCTTTGTATATAGTGCCACCCTGCTCCCCTCTTTGTATAAAGTGCCACCCTGCTCCCCCCCTTGTATATAGTGCCAACATTCCCCCCTTGTATATTGTGCCACACAGCTCCCCCCAAAAAATAT
The DNA here is from genome assembly GCF_050947455.1 of Rhinoderma darwinii. Taxonomy (NCBI): domain Eukaryota; kingdom Metazoa; phylum Chordata; class Amphibia; order Anura; family Rhinodermatidae; genus Rhinoderma; species Rhinoderma darwinii. The sequence goes on from NC_134692.1 coordinate 112,718,276, forward strand.
ATATATTGTACTTACCATGCCCCGTTCCTGTGACGGACGGAGCGTTGCACAGGCTCTGGTCGGGACACATGCGCAGACCAGCGTGATGCAGTGTTGTCATCATGTCGGCCTGCGCAGGGAATCTTTCCAGCGCCTTATAGGCTGCCGGCCTAAAGTGGCCTGCAGCCTATAATATTCATTTGTAACTACGGCCCTCTCTGGTGCTAGCGACGCCACCGGGCATGAGGGGACCTGTGCCGCCTGGCCCCTAAATGTTAGGGGCCGGGTGGAACGGACCACGTAGTGGCGTCGCTACCACTGTAGAGGCTATGACGCCTGCTAGCGGCGCCACCAGGCATGGGGAGGGGCCCGTGTCGGTGGGCGGCACGGGTAGTTACGCCACTGCTTAGATCTCAATTGTTGGTGTATAATTAATGTAGGAATCAACTGTAAAAGCGTCATGAGAGTCAAGAGTCTTATTCCAAAACAAAGGCCCAAGATACTGGCAGCAGCGGCACTGCTGGCTTCCTTTTTATATTATTTAGCAGGCAAACTCAAGACACTGAGTTCATGGATGCCAGAGGTATACCTTCTGAACTCGGAACATCATTTGGCCCATGCTGTTGGGAGTAGATGTCTTCTTGGTTCCGTCGAAGTGGCCACATTACGCAACCCTATTGAACTATTACCCTTACACAAGTTGGCCCTTGCAGTTTGGAGACAGACTAAAAAGTTGTTGTGTTACACTGATATTATTTCGGAACTGCCTCTGTGGAATAATAATCCTTACTTTCCCTCGATGCCACCACGTCTTTCTCAGGCTGTTCAGACCATAGGGGACCTATACGATAATAATATCCTGCTTTCATTTACTCAATTACAGACTAAATATGACATACCACGTACCCATTTTCATAGGTATTTACAGATTCGTCATACCTTACTGTTATGGAATCACCAGTTAAACAATTCCCAGGGTGGAAGTTTATGGAATTGATAGGTGAGCGATTCCCCAAAGGCTGCTGGAGATTGTCAGGAATGAGCGTGCAAATAAATTCGCAAACCCAAATCCGTTACAACGCTGATCAACAGTACCTAAGACTACTCTATGGTTTTCGCCAGAGCCTACTGCAAGGCAGGTTGGACTTTGCATCATAGAACCCAGGATGTTTTAACAGAGTTCGGTGTTGGATAAGAGGTGCAATGCAGGCACTACCAGAGCAGATAACCAGACAGCCCGAGGTTAAACAGAATTACAAAGCTAGTGGATATCAGGTATTGCAAAGGTCAAAACGACCTGGGAGCAGAAAGTCCAAATCAGTAAGCAAAGGGTAATACGGCGACAAGTTTAGGTCCAGTTCCAAAAAGTGCAAATAGTCAAAGGTACAGGGTATAGTGAGTAGCTTTATCAAACACATGGAAACAAGGAAAATCACAAGCAAAGAAAACAGAACCAACCCAAATTTAAATATTCCACCCTTCAATCTGATAGGAAGAAAGTCAGAGAAGTGGAACAGGCTCAACAACTAAAACCAGAACCGCCCAGAAGCTAGACTAGTAGTCATGGTAATCTTAAAGGGATGGACTTTTCCTAACAGTACCCCCCTTTCTACGAGGGGCCACCGGACCCTTAAACCTCGGTCTAGGTTTCAAAGGAAACTTCAAATGAAAGACTTTAACTAAACAGTTAGCATGTACTGAATAGGCAAGAACCCAGTTCGTTCTTCTGGCCCTTCCAGTGTACTAAGTACTGGAGAGTACCCCTGACCCTTCAGGAATCCACAATCCTCTGAACCTCAACTCCATATCTCCTTCTACCGGAACTGAACGGTTTCTTGAGGGGATTAGATGGTGAAAAAAAATTTTTAAGGAGAGATTTGTGAAAACGTCATGAATTTTAAAAGACGGAGGAAGAGCCAGACGAAAAGACACAGGGTTAATAACTTCAACAATTTCATATGGATTGATATACCTATGAGCAAACTTACGAGATGGTACTTTCAGGCGCAGATTCTTACCTGTTCAATAAATCATTTAGACAGAGTTTTAGAATCAGGAAGTTGAAGCAAAGAAATTAAATGACACATTTTACTGAACCGGTCCACCACAACCCAAATTACAGTTTTCTCTTTAGAGGGAGGCAAATCAGTGATAAAATCCATGGACAGATGGGACCAAGGTTTCTGCGGAACAGACAATGGAAGTAGTTCACCCATAGGTCGAACTCGAGGAGTCTTAGCGCGTGCGCCGATATCACAAGCAGATATATAGGAACTCACATCACGAGACAAAGACGGCCACCAGTAGGGCCACAAGACAAATTTTTTAGTACCAGTTATTCCTGGATGACCACACAAAACCGAATCATGTAAATGAAATCTGAACTAAGGAGGGACAAATAATCTTGAAGCAGGAATGTTTTGCGGAGCGAGTTGCTGACATTTTTTTATCTCAGTTACAAGATCAGGTGATATTGCAGAAAAAACTATCCCCTTAGATAAAATAGTTTCAGGATGAATGTTGGGGACCTTTGAGGAAGAGAAACTTTGAGATAAGGCGTCGGCTCTGAAATTTTTGGATAGCCTGTCTAAGATTGAGTCTTTTGGCAGATTCTCAAAAAGTCAGGTTTTTATGGTTAGTCAGTACAGTAAATTGATATCTAGCCCCCTCTAGAAAGTGGCACCACTCTTCAAACGCCCACTTAATAGCAAGAAGCTCACGATTACCTATATCATCATTTTTCTCATTGGCGAAAAATTTGTGAGAAAAAAAAGCACAGGGATGCCAATTAGTCAATAAAGAAGATCCTTGAGACAACACAGCCCCCGCACCTAGTTCTGAGGCATCAACCACAACAATAAAGAGGCAAGAAAGATCAGCTTGAACAAGTACAGGCACTTCTATAAAAACCCTGTTTTAAGGTTTCGAAGACGGAGACCGCACTAGGTTTCCAATTTACAAGGTCAGAACCAACTTTCGTAAGATACGTCAAAGGTTTGGCAATGGAGGAATAATTATGAATACATTTTCGGTAATAATTAGCAAAACCCAAGAACTTCTGCAGAGCTTTTAGTGAAGTAGGTTGGACCCAATCAAGAACTGCCTGAACCTTAGCGGAGTCCATACGAAAATCATGATGAGAAAGAACATGCCCCAAGAAATTAACTTCCTGATCTCCAAAAATACATTTTTCAAATTTCGAGTAAAGACAATTTTCCCTCAGCACTTGAAGGACGGATCTTAAATGTTGAACATGAGAGGACTAATCAGGAAGAAAACACAAGAATATCGTCCAGATACACAACCACAGGGCGTCCAATAAAAATTCAGAAAATATCATTTACTAGGTTCTGAAAAACTGCTGGAGCATTACTTAAACCAAAAGGCATGACCAAATACTCACAATGACGATCTGGAGTATTAAACGCTGTCTTCTACTCATCCCCTCTGCGGATACAAACAAAATTGTAGGCCCCGCGTAAATCCAGTTTAGAGAACCAACTTTCTCCAGAGATCTGATTAAACCGGTCCGGGATGAGCGGAAGGGGATACTGATGCTTCTTATTCACAGTAGTCGATACGGGTCTTAAACTGCCACGCTTCTTTTCAACAAAGAAAAAACCTGCCCCCACCGGAGAAGTAGATGGACGAATATGACCCTATAAATCCGCCCCTTTGGCAGCTTAGCATTAGGGAGAAGTATAATGGGGCAGTCATATGGCCTATGAGGAGGGAGAGATTCACAACCGATTTCAGAAAAAACATCCTCAAAATCTTGAATACGCGTCGGCAACGGAGTGCGTTGCAAGATACGTTAGTAGTAGACAAAGACATGCAAGAATCATAACATTTAGAATTCCACTTAATCAAATCTGTTTTTACCCAATCAATAACAGGATTATGTGTCTGCAACCATGGAGTACCCAATAGTACTTCAAAAGGCAAATTTTCTAGAAGAAAGAAAGAGATTAGTTCAGTATGCAAAGTACCCACTTCCAAAGTTACAGGCGGAGTGGAGAACATGACCGACCCCTGAGAAAGAGGGGTATTATCTATAGCGGATAATTTGACTGGGGTACTCAGCTGAACAAGGGGGATAGCTAATCTTTTTGCAACCTGGAAATACAAGAAATTAGCCACAGAACTACAATCTACAAAAGCTTGACCAGAAATACAAACATTATTAAACCATACATTGAGAGGCAAAAGGATTTTTTTAGAAAATGTGGGAAAAACCTGACTGCCCAGATGGCATTCCCGGGGACCATATAGGCTCTGAAGTTTTCCAGAGCTGGACGTTCTGAACGTTTGGAACAGTTCTTGAGCATATGACCAGCGTCCCCGTAATATAGAAACACAGCCCTCTGCGTTTCCGAAAAAGTCTCAGTTCTTGAGAAGACATAGTGGTGCCCAACTGCATGGGCTCTTGTGCATCAGATGAAGGGACCTCAGCGCAGAGAAGGGGAGAGGCCATTGCTGATCTTTCATTTTTGCGCTCTCGTAGTCATCGGTCCAGACACACAACAAGAGTCATAGTATCCTCTGAAGTCAAAGGCGAAGGGTAATTTATTAGGAGATCTTTTAAGGTTTCAGAAAGGCCTCGGCGGAATTGACATCGGAGTGCAGCATCATTTCACTGTGAAGAGATGGACCACCATCTAAATTTCGAACAATAATCTTTGACATGACTCCATCCCTGCTGGAGAGATAACAGATTGGCCTCAGCCACTGCAGTGATATCTGGTTCTCCATATATTAAACCAAGGCCTCAAAGAAGATCTCCACAGAAAAAATTTCAGGGGCATCAGGTCCCACTGAAAAGGCCCAGGTTTAAGGATCTCCCTGCAAAAGTGAAATGACGACACCAACTCGCTGCTGCTCAGTTCCAGAGGAGAAAGATCTTAGTCGATAATACAACTTACAACTCTCCCAAAAATTAACAAAAGACTCACGATCACGTAAGTCCACTTTGGTTTCAACCGGAGTTGCGACTGGAATGACTGCTTGGGCCTGCGCAGTTTCATGATGTTGAATCCTTACGGCCAGACATTGTACCAGCTGAGTCAAAGCATAAGCTTGATCAAACACATGGTAACAAGGAAAATGACAAGCAAAGAAAACAGAACCAACTCAGATTTAAATACTCCACACTTCAATCTGATAGGAAGAAGGACAGAGAAGTGGGGTAGGCTAAACAAATAAAACCAGAACCGCCCAGGAGCTAGACTAGTAGTCATGGTAATCTTAAAGGGACGGACGTTTCATAACATTTAAAAGCCTAATTTCAACACCTAGGGAACACTCTGATAATTTCCTCTTTCCCATTGATAGAAATCCTTAACTCACAGGGTCCACAGGGACTGATGTCTGCTCTGTATACCTACCTATTGTCTATAACGGTAAGCACGTCTCCACTTTCTGTGGCGAGCAGGTGGAAATTGTGGATTCCTTATATTTAATCAGATGATTGGAATGATATTTTAAAATCTAACCTTCATGTAACTCCATCAGCAAAAAATAAAATCATCCAGCTTTGTATAATACATCAATCATATTTGACCTCTGTTAGGATATTTAAAATGGCTTGATTGCCCTGTGCAGGTTGTTTGCGATGTCATACTCCAGAAGCTGGTTTCTGGCACATGATATGGACCTCTGACCCCATATGGGGTTTCTTGACGGAGATAGTTTCCCTGTTGTCTTCCCTGCTACATGTGGCTGTCCCTTTATGTCCTAAAAAAATTTTGTTTGGTATATTGGATGAGGTTGCATAGAGAAACCACACCAAAATCTTTTTAAGAGAAACTTTATTTTTAGCTTGAAAAACCATAGCACAACATTGGAAGAATGATCGACTTCCATCCCTTCATCATTGGATTAGATTGGTAAACCCTGTGATACCATTTGAAAAGATTGTTTATCAAAATCGCGGTTGTGTCGCCAAATTTTCTAAGGTTTGGGGTATATGGAATAATTCCCCTCTGATGGTGAGCTCCACTGATGATCCTGTAAATAATGCAGTATAAGTGTGAAGGGAAACCCTAAATTCTGTATATTTCATTGGAATCAATATACTTACCACCTCTGGTGTTTTTGAAAGGTGTAGGTCCTTTTGTTATGATTTGTTCCATTTATTGTGTTATATTTTATTTCACGTTACAATGTGTTGATATTTCTGAATGCATACAATTCCTTTTGTGATATGGACTATTACAGTAATGCTCTGCTTACTCGACTTTATTCATGTATACTTTTCCATATCAATGTGATTTATTCTGCAGTCAGTGGTTTCTGACTGAATTTTATACTAGTTACTGTAACAGATATCAATAAAACGATCCTGTGACTTCAATAAATAGTAATCTGGACCCTACAAGGCTGCTTCTCCTATAAGTTTAATGTTTGAGATGTTTAACTTCATTTGTCTCGTTACTTTATGTCTTTCTTATTGATATTTTTGTCATGAAAGCTGCATGTGTATGCAACTTAGTGTATTGCTATGGACTGCAGTTGTCGTGCAGTCAATGCTGTCTCAGCTGTCATGTTATTAAAGTCTGTCTGTGGCCCTGGTGTTAATGTTATATTTGAAAGTTGCATGAAAACCTCATAAAATTTGCCCCTGGATGCTACGATCTCAACTTTTATTCTGCCAAAGTCTATTTTGGACTAAACGTCATGCAGCTTGTGCACAAACATCTTCAGTTGTTGCGTAAATTGCAGGTAAGTTGACAGTAATTTTTTCTATCCCATGTCTTTTGTAATGATATATTTGTGGTAGGGAACATTGGATAGAAATCTCATCCATACATTGTGTCACATGTAGATGGAACTTTAATGAGATTTTCATGAAACTGTTTCACAGCAAATATATTAATAAGAAAGTAAGAAATATATTAATAAGACAGTAAAAAATTGCACTCAAATTGCCAGTCTTACGCAAGATGCACTTGAAGCAGTCACTCATAAATTGAACAGTAGTCTCTATCTGAGCTGGCATGCAACAAAACTCTGTTTGTAGTCCCTGCCGGACTGTCTAGGAGGAAGTGACGTGTAAACGGCCAATCTGCAGTGGCTCACATGTCGCTCCTCCTGCAGAAAGCAGGAATTGAGCAATTTGTAAAATTGCACAGCCACTGAGAGTACTAAAAGTCGGGGTCAGACGGTTAGAGCTTGGAGAGCTGGGGTGCATTACCTTGGGTCCTCGAGCGAGGCTAGGAACTCCACTGGTTGCTGCTCTCATTGTTACTAGTATCTATTTGGGACTAATAGAACGGTTTTGTAAAGGATCTGCCAGGCACAGCTTCGGGGTTAACGCCCATAGATAATTAGTCTGCACCTGCTTCTATGTCTGTGAGACTGACTCCATCTTCCACCACTCAGGGTGGCAGGCTTAGGAGTGGGAGAACCTATCACAGCCTGGCCAGACGGAGCTAGCTCCCGCCCTCTGTCTATTTATACCTGCCTTTCCTGTTCCTCCTTTGCTTGTGATTCTTCTCGTTTGGTTTCCTGGCCCTGCTGCAGCTTCTTGTACCATTGTCCTTGCTTCATATTGACCCCGGCTTGCTGACTACTCTCCTGCTCTGCGTTTGGTACCTCGTACACTCCTGGTTTGACTCGGCTTGTTTACTACTCTTCTGCTCTGCGTTTGGCACCTCGTACTCTCCTGGTTTGACTCGGCTTGTTCACTTATCTTGTTGCTCACGGTTTTGCCGTGGGCAACTGCCCCTTTCTCCCCCTAGCTCTGTGTACCCTTGTCTGTTTGTCTGTCGTGCACTTATTGAGCGTAGGGACCGTCGCCCAGTTGTACCCCGTCGCCTAGGGCGGGTCGTTGCACGTAGGCAGGGACTGAGTGGTGGGTAGATTAGAGCTCACTTGTCTGTCTCCCCACCCCCGTCATTACAGGTTTCTCATCGATCTTTGCAATCAAGATATTCTTCCGCATTTATTTAGTATGCTTTTACCTACAACAATCATTGTCGTTTTAGTGACAGTCTACTATCGAACATGAAAATGTGTCACCCTTTCACTAGGATAATATGCATTTTGAAACTAAACAAACGACTAATCAACATAAAATATTATCACTGTTTATCATGGATAATATATATATTTTTTATTTGACCTCATACAATCTGAGCCGTGTATGCCCACACTATACACTTCCGACTAGAATTAACAATTTGTGAAGCGACTCCCTTTCTAAATTCGCAGCATTAAGATAATTGATTGTTGCACTACAATTTCATGGTAGAGCTTTGGATTGGCAACATGGTGTTCAGCTGCTGAGTAAGAAATCGAATATCTCTGGCCAGGGATTTCTGTATTGTTAGTAAGTTCCCAGCATTGCCTGCCTAACTTCATGTCATCATGAGATTACAGACAAGTCATGATATTCTAACATTCATCTGGATACAATGTTTAACATCGTAAGCATGTATCATTTAGGACAAGGAGAAACTTCGATCTAAAACTTTGAGGTTAGGAGACGTCTTATAAAGCAAGCAAAGCCTTGTTTTATTTACTCAGGGACTTTACAGGCAATAACTATGTATGAGGGACATGTGACAAAAGAAAACATCCCCCGGGTAAACATAGAACTCATTTACCTAGCAACTGTGTAGCTCTGGAATGGAAAGTCACAGCTATTTAAAGGCTCGGCAGTTAACTTGCTACTAGGTTAGCAACAAGGTTGTAATTAAAACAATGACATCAGTAATTATTGGCTCATATCAATGAGGCTTTAGAGAGGGATTTAAAGTTAGGTTTGTCAGATTTTGATGGGCCATACCATGATGACATAGAACAAGGCAGTGCTGTGTAATGTGCCAATAATACTGGAAAGCAGACAAGGATGTCAATTCTTATTTATTGCTGGAACTGCTTGCCTTTATTGTAGCAGAATTTCTTTCTAGGACTTTCACAGTCTGCACTTTGACTTCACACTACATATTCTGTATAAACTTTTACCAGGCTTTTGAAATAATACACGTGAATTTGCCTATGAGCTCAGAAACAGATATAATTCATAAACTGTTGCATATATATTTCAATAATATGATAAAAGAAAACACATTAAATTGTACCTATACTTTCAAAAATTGACATGTCAGAAGTTTTCATTGGTGGGGTTCCGCAGAAAGCCAAGCAAGCGGTGTACGGGCATAATAGAAAGCACTAGCTCGGGAGGTTGACTTACGGTATAGATAGAGTAAAAGCTCACTATTTAAATACCCAATTATGTGTTGTAAGGACCCATGCAAACGCCCGTAGAATTCGTCCGTAATTACGGACCCATTCACTTCTATTGCCCATGGACACCTTCCTGTATATTTACAGGAAGGTGTCCGTGCCGTAGAAAGGCTCCGCAAAAGATAGGACATGTCCTGTTTTTGCTTTTTACGGACCGTGCTCTCATACTTTATATGAGAGCACGACCCGCATAATATTTAGAGAGTATTAAAAGTTAACTTACCTGCTTCTTCCTCCAGTCCGGCCTCCCGGGGTGACGTTTCATCCCATGTGACTGCTGCAGTCAATCACAGGCCAATCACAGGCTGCAGCGGTCACATGGACTGCCGCGTCATCCAGGGAGGTCGGACTGGATGTCAAGAGGGACGCATCACCAAGACAACGGTACGTATGAACTTGTTTTACTTTCAATCGCTGTGGAAACTCTGCCCAAAAGGGCTGCCCCTTCTCTCTTTCCAGCACTGATAGAGAGAGAAGGGGCTGCCGATTAGTGCAGAGAAAACGGGTCCGTAAGTACGGGTGGAATACTGGTGACACCGGACCCAATGTTATTGGAAGCACCATTAAATATCCTTAACACTATGATCACAAAAAATGTATTTCCTTTAGGAAATAGAAGTCCTAAGCCAGTGCTCCTAGACTAAACTACGAAGTGGTGGATGAGGGGCGGGGACTTCTGATTCATGCCCATTTGGCATCGATGTTTTATATTCCAGTTATATTGTGTTTTATATTCGTTATATTATATATGTTTTATATTCCAGTTATGTATCGTTATAAACCGGCTGCAGGTATTTTATGTATATATTATATACCTGTTATCCTATATTTCACTTATGTTATATACGTCATCATCTTATATATATTTTTTTCATTCTTAATATTTCTGTATTTCTGGTCTCTACGGGTGGTGCGGCCACATGCTGGGAGTTGTAGTTTCACATGATACAGACGACGTGTCTATTTAATAGATGAGCAGCTCTGCACCTGAGGAGGTACTACAACCCTCAGCATGCCCTCAGTGAGAGGATACATAGAGGACTACTGCACTCGGGGTAACCACTACTCCCCATAGAAATCCTTTCCTCCGGGATTCACTGTCCAGATCGCCTCCTGCAGTGATATGACATTCACCGGCAGTGGAGAGAGACGCGGAGTCCCCGCTGTACCTCAAACTCCACACATAATGTGACCCCAAAACTGAGGCGGTGGTCGCTCACCCAACTCATCCGCTTCCTGTGAGGACGCGACAGCGCCGGAAACTGGGGACGTCACGTGACACATTTGGCGAGCACGAGAAGCGACTGCAGGACGGAGCTGAGGCGGATGCACACAATGATGGAGAGCAGAGCCTGGGAACAAAGGTGTCAGATACAAATTCAATGCGTTTTTTTTTTTCGTAGCTAAAAATCATGAGGTCTCATCTCTGACGGGATTATTCAGACGTAGCGGTTGGGGCGTCTTGCCGCGATTTTGCGACATATGAATGGGACAGCTACAGTTCTGTACATCTGAATATGAGGTTCTGCGGCAGCTGTGTTTTATATAAGAACACGTTATACAGATGTCACTGACATCGCTGTGTGATCTGCATGCAGTATTACTGCGGTGCTTGATTATAAATGACCAGTGATAGGGATTCATCCTTACTGCAGGTCCCAGAAGTCATCGAATGATGTACGCTGCAGCCAATTATGGGCTGCCACGTCATCAATAGGGGGCGGAGCCTGTCTGTGCAATCCGTTACCTGGGGAACGCGTGTCTAATCAAAAATAGCTATTCCCTGATTTTAAACCAATGAAAAATCGGGCTTCAAACAAACTTTCGAAAATATATATAAGATTTGCGGCCTTACACTGCTCGCTCGGCTTTCCGAAGAAAGCAAAGCCGAGCAGAAACAAAACGGCACACCACTCACCTGATCGCTTCTGCCTCTTCGTTTTAGCGATCGGTACGGGTCTCAGTGCTTGGACCCACACCAATCAAAACTTCTGATATGTCACTATGACATGTCAAAAGTTTTTTGACAGTATGGGTACACTTTAAGGATTTATATTTACCAGTTGCTTGTTCTGTTTTTTTTATGAGGGTTTTTTTTTTTAGGTATTCTCTATTTTGCAACACATATTATATGGTCCAATCATGTTGTATAGATGAGCTTAGGTTTTTGGTTGTTGTTTAGTTTATGTACTTTTTTATTTTCAAGGATATTTCCCATCACCTTCTCTTTTCTGGGCCTGTACATTGTCCTGTCAGCACTAGTGAAGTCACCAAGCACAAACAGGAGATTAGCTCATGGAAGTAACATTTTCAATACATTCTCTGTTCATATAACTACTTATATCTCTGAATTATTGAACAGCTGTATGTATATATATATAAGTTGTACCACATTGCAGCCAACAAACCACAGGTGTGTTTTCCCTTCAAAATATAGCACCCATGGCAGTCTATAAGGTAAAACGTTTAAACTGATTTTCAGATGCCATATTACAAGCATTGCTTGTAGAGACGAAGATATCCATAAGGGGGGATTCACACGAGCGTGTATTCGGTCCGTGCGGGCCGCGTGGTTTTCACGCGGCACGCATGGACCAATACAAGTCTATGGGGCAGTACAGACAGTCCGTGCTTTTTGCGCAGCGTTTGTCTGCTGCGCAAAAAGCGCGACAGGTTCAATAACTCTGCGTATTTCGCGCATCACGCACCCATTGAAGTCAATGGGTGCGTGAAAATCACGCGCACCACACGGAAGCACTTCCGTGGGACGAGCGTGATTCGCGCAACAGCAGTGAAAAGGATGAATGAAAACCGAAAAGCACCACGTGCTTTTCTGTTTCCGAACATCCAAACGGAGTGTCTTTGCGATGAGCGAAGCCGGACAAGCGTACCGAACTTCACCGGGTTCGGCCAAACTCGTTTTGGCCGATCCCGGCAAAAAAATTATCGGTACGCGACGTCAGGAGATAGTCACTGTCCATGGTGCTGAAAGAGTTAAACTGTTTCAGCACCATGGACAGTGACTTGCGATCCCAAAATACATTAACCTGTAAAAAAAAACGAAGTTCTAACTTACCGATTACTCCTGTCTCCTTCCTGCAGTCCGACCTCCCGGGATGACACTTCAGTTCAAGTGACAGCTCCAGCCAATCACAGGCCAAGCACAGGCTGCAGCCAATCACAGGCTGCAGCGGTCACTTGGACTGCTGCGTCATCCAGGGAGGTGGGGCCCGATGTCAAGAGAGGCGCGTCACCAAGGACGCGTCACCAAGGACGCGTCACCAAGGCAACGGCCGGGAAGTTCTCGGTAAGTAGGAACTTTATCTTTTTTTTTTACAGGTTTTTCGCTGTTGTGTTCGGCATTCACTGTCGAGGGTGCTGAAAGATTTAGCTCTTTCAGCACCTTGGACAGTGACGGGCGTCGACAAGCCTCATCTCTATGATGCCGGCTGCGCGAAAATCACGCAGCCGCGCATCAGACACGCATGACACACGCAGCTGTCAAATGGTTTTTGCGCTCGCAAAACGCTGCGTTGTTTGCGCGCGCAAAAACGCAACGTTCGTGTGAATCTGCCCTAATACTGTGCCACTTATATTGGCAACATATAACTACACATAAAGTTGCTAAGGCTCCGTAGTACGGAGTGGCAGGGACTACACAGGCCTCCATAAAGGCTTCGAGCAGATGTCCATTCTGTGTGCATCTCCCCAGGATGACAGCAGCAGCAGCAAAAGATGTTTGGCGTGGAAGCAGGCAAAGCTGTCACAATTCTTGGCTAGAACATAGTACTGGCTGAGAATGATGAAATAGTTTGCCCGGCATGCGCTGAGCTTCTTTGAATAGTATAGACCAAAAAAATACCAACAGACAGAATATGATAATGATAATAGTGCTCGAAGCATCAACATATACACTGTAAAGCACTGTTGCTAGTTATGTGAGCGGCACGTTATCATATCCTAAGTATTGACCAAGATACACTTGGTGCGTCGATCAAAAGATTTAGCATGAGAAACTGACAAAGAGAAAATGATCGACTTGAAGCACGTGAAGTACAAAAAATATATATACAATCTTTATTGAATAGAGACATGAGACAAGTAAAAAGATGGAATAAGGATAAGTCACACAATAAAAAAGGACGTCACATCAATCATAAATCAGATGTGCTAATTTGGTCAACATGTTGGAAACAATAAGATATTATGGCAGCAAATAGATAAATAGCAGCATACCTGGCTAAAACACATATATGCATATATTTCGTACAGTAGTGGCGATTTGAGTAAAAAAGAAAATGTATAAACAACGCCAACAGGATACAATAGTATAGAGCAGTTTAGGTGTGCAAAAGCTGGTTTTGAAGTGTAATCAAAGAGTTATAGGCAAAGTTTTGTGCAAGCTGCTGAAGATGGCAAGTATTTGTTCAACATACCAGTAGACATTGTGATGCAAAGATGGGACGTCTACACCCGACGCGCGTTTCGGCACCTGCCTTCGTCCGGGACGAAGGCAGGTGCCGAAACGCGCGTCGGGTGTAGACGTCCCATCTTTGCATCACAATGTCTACTGGTATGTTGAACAAATACTTGCCATCTTCAGCAGCTTGCACAAAACTTTGCCTATAACTCTTTGATTACACTTCAAAACCAGCTTTTGCACACCTAAACTGCTCTATACTATTGTATCCTGTTGGCGTTGTTTATACATTTTCTTTTTTACTCAAATCGCCACTACTGTACGAAATATATGCATATATGTGTTTTAGCCAGGTATGCTGCTATTTATCTATTTGCTGCCATAATATCTTATTGTTTCCAACATGTTGACCAAATTAGCACATCTGATTTATGATTGATGTGACGTCCTTTTTTATTGTGTGACTTAGGCCTCATTTACAAGAGCGTGTGCGTTTTGCGCACGCAAAAAAACGCTGCGTTTTGCGTGCGCAAAAGGCAATTGACAGCTCCGTGTGTCATCCGTGTATGATGCGCGGCTGCGTGATTTTCGCGCAGCCGCCATCATAGAGATGAGGTAGTCGACGCCCGTCACTGTCCAAGGTGCTGAAAGAGCTAACTGATCGGCAGTAACTCTTTCAGCACCCTCGACAGTGAATGCCGATCACAATCTACACCAACCTGTGAATAAAAAAAGACGTTCACACTTACCATGAACTGCCTGCTTCCTCCAGTCCGGTCTCCCGGCCGTTGCCTTGGTGACGCGTCCCTCTCTTGTCATCCGGCCCCACCTCCCAGGATGACGCGGCAGGCCATGAGACCGCTGCAGCCTGTGATTGGCTGCAGCCTGTGCTTGGCCTGTGATTGGCTGCAGCTGTCACTTGGCCTGAATTGTCATCCCGGGAGGTCGGACTGGAGGAAGAAGCCGGGAGTTATCGGTAAGTCAGAACTTCTTTTTTTTTTTACACGTATATGTATATTGTGATCGAAAGTCACTGTCCATGGTGCTGAAACAGTTTAAGTCTTTCAGCACCGTGGGCAGTGACTGTCTCCTGACGTCGCGTACCCGAACATTTTTTGCCGGGTTCGGTTAAAACGAGTTCGGCCGAACCCGGTGAAGTTCGGTGCGCTCATCTCTAATTTGACACTCCGTTTGGATGTTTGTAACCAGAAAAGCACGTGGTGCTTTTCTGTTTACATTCATCTTTTTGACAGCTCTTGCGTGATTTTCGCGCATGCAACGCAGGACCGTCAGTGTGGCATGCGTTGTTTTCACGCACCCATTGAAGTCAATGGGTGCGTGTTGCGTGAAAAACGCAAGAATATAGAACATGTCGTGAGTTTTACGCAACGCACTCACGCTGCGCAAAATTCACGCATCGTCTAAACAGCCCCATAGACTATTATAGGTGCGTACGACACGCGTGAAAAGCACGCGCGTCGCACGCGCGTATAATACGCTCGTGTAAATGAGGCCTTATCCTTATTCCATCTTTTTACTTGTCTCATGTCTCTATTCAATAAAGATTGTATATATATTTTTTGTACTTCACGTGCTTCAAGTCGATCATTTTCTCTTTGTCAGTTTCTCATTCTTTGAATAGTAGTAGGCGTACCTGGAAGGAGTAACATTTTTAAGTGGATCTCCCATGGAAAGAAGGCCGGAAATCACTAGAGTATACCATACAGATTCAAGTGCTATTTGTATACTTGAAAGTCCTTTCCCATACAAATTTTCACCTATAATGACATTGTCGGAGGCCACTGCTGTGTCTTGCTGGTTCCTTAGTGATATTATATCAGGAGGAATGGACCTAAGCCATTGCATAGCAACAATCCAAGAATTACACAACTGCAAGTCAACTAAGCCATGTGCATTCTGCTGTCTGATTTTTATGCTGCGGCATAAGAAAATCAAAAAGTCCTCAAAAAAATGGTGCCTTTTCTATACCAGAAAACGAGCGTAGAGTGTTTAATATATTTTTCAAGAAAGGCATCCAGGCCATTTTTTACTTGTTCAATGAATCAACCATCCCAACAACCTGTGGGAGAGAAAAACAAGGACGTAATGGGGTCCAAGCATAATGGAGGCTCGGGGCATGACAGGGTTTGAATGGGAAGGCCATTAGTTTAGGTAAAGGGGTCAGGTTTAGCAAGATGTGACGTAGGGGGTGTTTAGGATTGGAAGAGAAGAAAAGGAGGAGTGTAGGGAATGATAAGAAGAGAGAAGTGGTGGGTTCCCATTCTGTCAGGATTCGGACTAGGAAGCAGCTCTTAAGGTAAGGCCACATGGATCGGCCCTGACGCGGCCAACAATCGCGCCGGCACCATGTTAGCTGCGGCTGTCAAAAAGCCCGTTAGTGAATTAATACACTCTTATGGCGCACGATTTTGCAAGTTACAACAAGTTACCCCCTATTCATTCTCTATGGCAGCCCCGGAAAAATCTGAACACTGCACGCGGCTATCTCCGGCGCTCCCATAGAGAATGAATAGAGCGGCAGTGCGCATGATCATGTAACCGGAATACCCCGGAATGATCATGTAACCGGAATAGTAGCAAACATTCAGCTATTAGACTAAGCTTCGTTCACATATCCGTTAGGGCTCTAGTCTGATGTTCCGTTGGAGGTTCCCGTCAGAATAGAGCTCTGACTGACACAAACGGAAACCATAGGTTTCCGTTTCCATCACCATTGATTTCAATGGTGATGGATTCGGTCCCAATGGTTTCCATTTGTCTCAGTTGTGCAAGGGTTCTGTCGTTTTGACGGAATCAATAGCGTAGTCGACTACGAATCCTAGAGGTGTTGTCTAATAAGGACAACCCCTGTCTATATGGCCAATTATGGCATATGGACATAATAAAGTGGGGTCTTCCCATCCTTGAGCCAGAGTGAGAGCCGCTAACAAATACCAGCTCTCACTCTGGCGGACTCAAGCTGTCCATTGTTTACATGCACAGCCATTCATCATGTCCCGCTGTTCTAGCTGTTTGCCAGGGTATTGGG
Organism: Rhinoderma darwinii; assembly: GCF_050947455.1. NCBI lineage: Eukaryota > Metazoa > Chordata > Amphibia > Anura > Rhinodermatidae > Rhinoderma > Rhinoderma darwinii. The sequence goes on from NC_134692.1 coordinate 112,734,973, forward strand.
AGCTGGGACCGACGACGATCAGCTTATCATCACAGCGGCTCTCAGATTAAAGTGGAAGTCTGTGGTGAGATAATTCCATTAACCTGCACCTTTTAAATTGAATATGTTAAAGCATAATTTGTCTTTTAACAACATTTCACAGTTAAAATCGACATTTCATATATACACACAAAATCTTAACTAACTTTCCTTATGCCCAATTTGAGTTATCTGTTTATCTATACCAGTCAAGTCTAAAGATATGTTCTACTAGTGTTCTGTTACCAAAGAGCAGTTCATTGTGTGAGCTCAGATGTTCACAATTAAACCTATGCTGTTCGGTCACCCGCATGACAGCGAAATGGTGCTTAACCATTGCCTTTCAAAAGAGCAGCCTGCAAAAACAGTGAAAATAAAATATTTACAAAGTTACTCAACTTTTTGTATATTTTTCTAGTGTGAAATGTTGCTAACCCCTTCAGGACAGCCACTTTTTTTGTTTTTACGTCAACCAGTGCCAGGCAGCTTCTGCCAAGGCAAATTAAATTATGGGATTTTGTAGAAAGGGTATATATGCTCATGATAACAACATCGTTTTTTCTCTATACAAATCACTATTTAGACCACACATGGAATATTGTGTACCATTTTGGACACCTGTGTATAAAAGCACAAAGCTGAACTCGAGCACGAGACCAAGATAATTGAGGGAATGGATTGCAGTACCAATGGGGTTATTACAATGTACACATATAAGAATGGGCAGTACAGAGCCCTTTCTAATGATCTTTTTACACCTACTGCGGTCCACCATTGGTACAACACCAGTTCCCAGGGGGGTGCGCAACCTGCGTGAACACCACCAACCATTAAAAACCCAATTTTAACTCTCAGAGGGGTTGCTATACCTCAGATGGGCCCCAAAAAAAGAATAATACCACTGCCGTGACATATAAAGACATCATAAGACAGAAATAACCCACACCCTTCCATCAGGAACATCTAAGGGTATGAAAATCAGGAGCTGTTTTCCCTTTGTTTAGTAAGCGTGTGAACATACCCTTAGCCTTTTGGTGTGTCCTATAGCTTCTGCCAGCTGCATTTCAACAATCACACCCAAAATGGCAGCCGGACACTGCTTAGCAATTTGAAGACATCTTTTCCTGGCTTGTAGGAGGGGGGGTGAGATTCCCTCCCACATTTACGGCAGCTGTGAGTCAGGTTGCTTTGCCTTATTCACCTTGCTGTAATTCTGCAAAGTGCTCCCTCTGGTGGCCAACATAGGAAAACATGTCAAATTATTATTTCGTTTTTAATACGTTCCACCATGTGGAAGAAAAAAATAAATAGAGCAAAAAACTTAAAAAATATAATAAAAATAAGTAAAAAATGGTTTAATTCGCGACACATTCCCTTTAAGGGAAGTTTTTCTTTAAGCTTCTTATGACTTCTTACATCACATACATAAAAAATGGCCATGACGAGTGTAGCCATCTTATGTGCACACTATTATTCTCACATGTATTAGGGCTTGTCCACACGTAACGGAATTGCTGCAAAAATTTCTGCAGCAGTTCCGTTGAAAGAAGCAAACTTTCCGCACAAATGCACCATTTCCTGCGGTTTTGACTGCAGAAAATGTTGCGTATTTTGCTGCGTTTTTCTCAATGTTGGCAGATGGTGACATCTCTGAAAAACGCAGCAATTCAGTCCACATTCCGCAGCAGGAATTGACATGCTGCGGTCCAAAAAATACGCACCGCAGGTGAATTTCTGCTCTGAATATTTAGGCAGCTTGTGGATGAGATTTGTTAAATTTCCTCCACTTTACTGCTACTATATTCTGCTGCGACAAGCCCTTACATTGCAGTTTAGATAATAAAATCAGATTTAGGCCCCATGCACACAACCGTATTTTTCATCCGTACTTACAGCCCCATTCATTTCTATGGGCTACGAACACCATTCCGTATTTTTACGGATGGGAGTCCGTTCCATAGAAATGATCTGTAAAATATAGAACATGTGCACCCGTAGCCGTCCGTAATTCCCGAAGTGTTGCTAGGAGATGCCAGGTTCACAGATGTGCACATGATTTGGGGTTTTCTACTTCTTTTTGTGGATCCGTATATACGGATGTATTGCGGATGCACTACGGACCGTATTTGCGGATACCATTCCGTATATACGGATAAGTTGCGGATGACTACGGATCCGTATGTACGGATGGATGAAAATACTGTCGTGTGCATGAAGCCTTAATGCTGGTTTTCATGGGCAAAGAGGACTTGATTTTACTGAGGTACTTTTGATACATAAGGTTGACCGAAAGAGGTTGTTATGCTCCTGCATAGACCCACCTTCTAGGGACATTGATAGTTATATTTTATACTGTAGAACCTTTTAGAGTTTTTTGCATTCATCCTTAGGCTGGATTCACACGACCATGTTACGTCCGTAATGGACGGAACGTATTTCGGCCGCTAATCCCGGACCGAACACAGTGCAGTGAGCCGGGCTCCTAGCATCATAGTTACGTACGATGCTAGGAGTCCCTGCCTCGCTGCAGGACAACTGTCCCGTACTGTAATCATGTTTTCAGTACGGGACAGTAGTTCCACGGAGAGGCATGGACTCCTAGCGTCGTACATAACTATGATGCTAGGAGCCCGGCTCCCTGCACTGTGTTCGGTCCGGGACTTCCGGACAAAATACGTTCCGTCCATTACGGACGTAACATGCTCGTGTGAATCCAGCCTTACCCTTCTTAGTTTTATCATATTACCCTGTGTCTCCTGTATTAAGTAGGTGGGTTAATTACAAATATGATTTTTATTCATCGCTTATTAATTATACAGATATTTGCATTTTTCTCTTTTGCTGTGGTGGCCATTTTTGAGAAGCTCATTCATCCAAACTTTGTATATTGCTTTAACTTCTGATTCACCAATATATGACAATTTTTAACAACTTAATGACCAGGCCTGAAAAGGACTTAATGATTAGTTCATTTTTTTTGTTTTTGCCTCCCTGCATTTCACCATCCATACCTTTTTTATTTTTTCATTGACATGGCTGTTTAAGTCCATGTTTTATGCGGGGCAAATTTCATTTTTTTCTGCACTGATTGGGGGTAGAAAAAATTTACAGTGTAAGGCCCCATTCATTTCAATGGGCCCATGCACATGACCGGAGTTTCCATGGTCCATGCATTGCCCAGGAGCCTGGACCGCAAAAAGAACGGACATGTCTTATTAGGCCGCATCTTGCGGTCCAGGCTCATAGAAATTAATGCACGCGGCCATGTGCATGGCCCGTGATTTGCGGGCGGCTCGCGAGTGACACTCCGCGGCCGTCCGATCCGCAAATCACGACCGTGCACACTACTACGGTCGTGTGCTTGAGGCCTAAGTTATATAATTTATGCGGCGTGAATATAGGAAAAAGCTATGTTTGGCATCGCTTTAATTATTTTTTATCCCGTTCACATTTAACGCTAAATAAACTGTTAAATTAATTCTTCAGTTTATTAGGCTCGTGTAAATACCTAATATGTGTAGGTTTTTATGTAATGTATGGACAATAAAATGTAGGCATACTGAACAGACAGCCCTGGGGTCCTTTCTAGGTCACCAGGGCTGACTGCAGATGGTTCTCCCAGTCTCCGATCATGTCAACGGGTTTCCGGTGACGCGATCGAAGAGGGAAGTACCCTATGATGGGACCGCGGAAATCTAAGGGTTAAACAGCTGGGGTCGGAGTTCTCCCTGTATACAGCAGGCTGCTCTAAGTTCAGGAGCTCTTCTTTACAGCTCCTACGTAGAGGATGAGCGCTCACTGAAGCGCTCAGAGGCCTCTTCTGCAGCAACGCCAAAAGACTTTGCTGTAGATTGGGGACCTGCACCGCCCGCCATTAAAAAAAACCGGCCGGTCGCTAAGGGTTTACATTTCCAGGGGAAATGCTAAACTTACATAATAGCATATGGCAGGATAAAACAAAAGTGGCGTAACCAGATAGAGAATATGTGAAACTCGTAAATACCGAGGTCACTACCCCCTGCAGTAAAGGTTAAATATTCCCTATATATAATAACATCTTTTACACCATGGTAATGTATATTCTAGAGGAGACTAAGTTACCCTCTGTTTGCCATATAAGGGTATGTTCACACACACTAATTACAGACGTAATTCGGGCGTTTTTGCCCCGAATTACGTCCGAAAAATGCGCCTCGATAGCGTTGACAAACATCTGCCCATTGAAAGCAATGTGCTGACGATTGTCTGTTCACACGAGGCGTATATTTACGCGCCGCTGTCAAATGACGGCGCGTAAATGGACGCCCGCGTCAAAGAAGTGACCTGTCACTTCTTGGGGCGTAATTGGAGCCGTATATTCATTGACTCCAATGAAAAGCAGCGCCAATTACGTCCGTAATGGACGCGGCGTTCAAGCACCTGCACATGCCGTTACGGCTGAAATTACGGGGATGTTTTCTCCTGAAAACATCCCCGTAATTTCAGCCGTTACGGACGCTGTCGTGTGAACATACCCTTAACAGCTCCAATTACGCCCAAAGAAGTGACAGGTCACTTCTTTGACGCGGGCGTCTATTTACGCGCCGTCATTTGACAGCGGCGCGTAAATATACGCCTCGTGTGAACAGACAAACGTCAGCCCATTGCTTTCAATGGGCAGATGTTTGTCAACGCTATCGAGGCGCATTTTTCGGACGTAATTCGGGGCAAAAACGCCCGAATTACGTCCATAATTAGTGTGTGTGAACATACCCTAAGGCTGGATTCACACGACCATGTTACGTCCGTAATGGACGGAACGTATTTCGGCCGGAAGTCCCGGACCGAACACAGTGCAGGGAGCCGGGCTCCTAGCATCATAGTTATGTACGATGCTAGGAGTCCCTGCCTCGCTGCAGGACAACTGTCCCGTACTGAAAACATGATTACAGTACGGGACAGTTGTCCTGCAGCGAGGCAGGGACTCCTAGCATCGTACATAACTATGATGCTAGGAGCCCGGCTCCCTGCAGTATGTTCGGTCCGGGATTAGCGGCCGAAATACGTTCCGTCCATTACGGACGTAACATGGTCGTGTGTATCCAGCCTAATAGTAAGAACATCTATGACCCCTACAGAATAGAAAGATGAACATGGAATTTGTGAACACTGTATTATCGATAAAAACGATGGAAGTTGGAATTCTATGACATAGTTAACAGTGCAGTGTTCTGCAAATATGGAATGTGCTACCGGTGCGTTTACTTATCAGATGTAAAGTACTCAGTAAACTAAAACAAACTAGATCCAAAGCTACAGTACAAATCATTGATCATATCTCTGAATTGTGTCAGCACTTCCAAAAAAAGTAACATGCGAGCATTTTGCCATTCAATGTTGTACCAGACATACGGCTTCTTTCACATCTGCGTCAGGACTCCGTTCATGCGCTCCGTTGGAGGTTTCCGTCAGAAAGGAACCCTGACTGAAACAAACGGAAACCATAGGTTTCCGTTTGCATCCTCATCGATTTCAATGGCGACGGATCCGGTGCAAATGGTTTTCATTTGTCTCAGTAGTGCAAGGCTTCTGTCATTTTGATGGAATCAATACCGTAGTCGACTACGGAAGCTCCGATGGAACGCCTGAACCGGGCCCCGACGCAGATAAGCCTAAGTATAGTAAAAGGTGTTTTGGGTAGGTTTGATTTCTGAGGTCGGATGGACGACAGGAAATAGTAATTTCCTGTTATTATTATTAGGGTGAAAGTATTGATTTATATTTATTTGCAATTTTTTCTACTGAAAGTAGATTGATTGGCTTGATTGGTCCACGGTGTTTGGCCAAGACCTTGCAAAAGATGAAGCCTCACTTTCCTACAGAGCCCTCTCTCCATAACTATAGCATTATATGAACAAAATATGACTATTATTATTATGTATTTTTTTTGCACAAGTGATCATTACTGCATCACACAGGGTGAATGGTGGCCACAAAACTGACTGTCCAAAAACTGTGCAGCTACATTTCAATGCCTTTAATTGAATATTACACCGTATGTGAAAAAATGGATTGCTATATTTAATTGAAAGCTCCACATAAAATGTTGAGTAACTATGTAAATACTTTGCGGTAGTAATGCGATTTTGAGTTACACTATATTTTTTATTTTCCATTTATATCTCTGTGGGACCTCTGATGAAAGTTAGGCCATATTCACATTTCCAGTTGTGTTGAGGCATAAAAACAATGCGGAAAAACTATATATTCATAGATGCAGTCTTAAAGTAGTTTTGCCACAATCGGCAGCCCCTTTTTTATTTTTTTTAAAAGGCAAGAAAATTTGCGTTTTTCAAAATTCTCATTTATATACAAGTAACATCTGGCCACTGTAGTTTTACCACTACAAAGCATACAAATATTCTCCCTTTTTTTTATATATATATATAATATAAGCCCTTGAGGGTTTCTCTTTTGTCTTGTAATAACAAATTCTACTTCTGGGAAATCTGGGTGAAAACTAGTATTGTCACTATTAGGGCTTGTCCACATGTAACGGAATTGCTGCAGAAACTAGCAGGAAACTGTGGAAAAACTGCAGCATTTCCTGCGTTTTTGACTGCAGAAAATGGTGTGTATTTTGCTGCATTTTTCTCAATGTTGGGAGAAGGTGACATCTCCTCTAAAAAACGCAGCAATTCAGTCGACTTTCCGCAGCAGGAATTGGCATGCTGCGGTCTGAAAAATACGCACCGCAGGCCAATTTCTGGTCTGGTTTGTTAAATCTCACCCACTTTGCTGCTACTGTATTCTGCTGCATATTTTCCGTCTGCAATTCCAGATGGAAAATACGCAGCAATTCCGCTATGTGGGGACAACTATTTACAGGGGTATTGCCCAGATTTCCTAGATTACTAAATGGCAAATCTATCTAGTCATGGAGTAATACATCCCTCACTCCGATATTGTTGCATATTTTCACAGATTTGCCATTCAAGACCTGGGTACCAATTCCTGCGGGAGACCTAATATCACCATATTGGTTGTGACCCAGCAAACAGATATAACTAAAGGTCCTTTTACACAGACCAAACATTGGTCAAACAAGGTTTTATATGAACGCTCATTCCCGATCATTGCCATGTGTAAACAGGTCAATGATCAGCCAATGAACGAGCAAACACTCGTTTATCGGCTGATCATATCGTTTATGCAGCATGAAATAATATCGTTGGCGGCAGCACATCTCTCTTTGTAATCAGGTAGATTTGCTGCCGACATGATAGTAATGTATGGGGACGAGCGATTGTAGTGTCTTTCGCTCGCCCCCATGCATTTCTCCTTGTGAAAACGATCGCCGATCAACAAGTTATTTTGTTGATCGGTGCTTGTTTACACGCCCCATGTCGGGTCGTGTAAGAGGACCCTAAGAAACAGTTGAATATATTTTTTAGCAAATTCATAGATTCCTTTTTCTATGTTATTACTTAGCTATATAGGTGCCTAACATAAAGCAGAATATTATGAAAGTTCACGGTTCCCTTTGCTTTACAAGTTGTATGCAAACAAATAGGACAATCCATTCACACCAAATGTGCTTTTGCTGCCCTCCCTTGTTCATTCTTGTTGTGACAGTATGGATTCAGATGAGAGCTGCGTGCTTCTCTCCGCTTCATATGTGGAGCTTTCTGGAAAAATATAATTAAAGTGTAGCTAAACGTTTGACAAACTTCTGACATGTCATAGTGACATGTCAGAAGTTTGGATTGGTGGGGGTCCGAGCACTGACACCCCCACCAATCGCTAGAACGAAGCAGCTGAAGCGCTCGTGTGAGCGTTCAGCCGCTTCGTGTCTGTTCAGCTTCTTCCGGAAAGCCGATGTATCGGTGTACGGGCTCATAGCCGATACTTTTATTTCCGGAAAAAGCCGAACAGACACAAAGCGGCTGAGCGCTCACACAAGCGCTTCAGCTGCTTCATTCTAGCGATTGATGGGGGTCTCAGTGCTCGGACCGCCACCAATCCAAATTACTATGACATGTCAGACGTTTGTCAAACGTTTAGCTACACTTTAAATATACAAATAGCCAACTATTATTTTATCTATCTAACCTATATGTAAAAAATTTGAAAAGATAAGACTAATATAAGATTTTTTGTTTGTTCTGTTTATTTATTTAATTTTTATTTAAATAAAGACATTTTAAATGTAGGGTAATATTGTCCATTCATTTGTACTGTATTTTTATTTTGTGTAGCATTTTTGACACAAACGATCAGTACCGCACCTGCCATGAGGCGAGTTGAGCCGACAGCCTCAGGCGGCGACACCTAGTCGAAAATGGGTGGCGATATCAGTGGCGTAACTACCGCGGTAGCAGCCGTAGCGTTTGCTACGGGGCGCGTGGCTTAACCCCCATATGCCCGATGGCGCCGCTAGCTAGCGACGCTACTACGGGGCCCGCACCGCCGGGCCTCTAACATTTATGGGCCGGGCGACACGGGACCCCCCCATTCCCGGGGGCGTCGCTAGCACCGGAGGGGGCCCCGGTGCCAGCGACAGCCACCCCATCTTGCAGTAATTGTACCTGCGTCTATAGCACGCAAGTACAAATACATGAATTAGTGCTGAATGGCCGGACATGTCAGAAGTTTGTCGAACGTTTAGCTACACTTTAAGCTTTTTTTCAATAAAATAGCTAAAGTGGATTGTATGGAAGAGTTATTTCAATAAAACTTTTTTTTTTATGTCTCTGTTTTTGAATACTTCATTACCGCCTTAGTAATGGCAGCTGTCTGATTGAGAGCGTCCATTACTAAGAAGGGGCTTAGTGTTAGCCAGTAAAAAGGCTAGCACTAACCCCCTATTATTACCCCACTACCCACCACCACCAGGTGTATCGGGAAGAGCTGGGTACGATCCCGTACCCGACCATCTGAAGTGAAGGGTACTGGGGTGGCCGCAGGCTGGTACTATCAGGCTGGTACTATCAGTCTAGGAAGGGCCAAAAACCATGGCCCTTCCCACCCTGGTGATGCTAGGCTGCTGCTGCTTTATTGTATTTGGCTGGTTATGAAAAATGGAGGGGATCTCACGTAATTTAAAAAAAAAAAAAATTACGTGGGGTTCCCCCTATTTTTCATAACTAGCCAGATCAATAAAGCAGCTGCAGCCTAGCATCACCAGGGTGGGAAAGGCCACATTTTTTGGCCCTTCCCAGCCTGCGGCCTAAACGTCGTTTCAGATGGCCAGGTACTGAATCGTACTCGACTCTTCCCGGTATCCCTGACGGAAGTGGGAACCGGGGTAATAATAGGGGTCAGTGATAGCCTTTTTACTGGCTAATGCTAAGCCCCAGCCTTAGTAATTGAACGCTATCAATCAGACCTCAGCCCTAAGGCCATAAAAAAGTATTAAAAAAAACAGACATAAGAATTTTTTTTTTATTGAAATCAAAACTCCCCCATGAAACCCTCTTTCACAATTTTTTTATTTTTTTTTAAAGTAGATCATTGAAGTAGTCCAATGAATCTACGACGGAACCTACCAAAAAAAAGTTAGTAGTATAAAATTTTAAAAAACTTAATTTGCCACAATAGAAACTCCTGCTCGGCCGTTTGCTCTTGTAGATCGGGAGCACGCTGATAACGTCAACTGCCCGGCACGATGACGTCACTGCATCATGCCGTCCACGCCGGGCCACTGAACTCAGTTAAAAATCATAAGTCAATTAGGTAATAAAAAGGGGCATAGAAGATGTGTTAAACCATTTTCAGTGTTAATGCTGCGTTGTTGATCTATGATACTAAAGTAATACAGTAAGTAGAATTCTTTAAATCTTTTCTATACCTCAAACAGCACTTTAGCAAATAAACAACAAATATTTTCCTTTTTAAAAAAAATTATATATTGCGTGTTTGTTGTGTAAAGCTAGTAATGAGAAAACTCGAAAAGATTGGGGGAGGCGTCTTTTTATAGTTCGCCTCAGGCAGCAGAGAGGCTAGGTTCACCCCTGCTAGTACTGTCTGCCACGACTGGCGCAACCTGCTGCACCTACCTCCATCCGTGCTGAAGCCACAGCCACTGTCTGGACTAGTTCAGGTACCCGTGTGTTTACGAACTACTATAGACTTTGACTAGGCCAGCTGCGGAGCGGCCTAGTGGGTCCACATACCCTGTGATCGTGACACAGTCCTATGTAACACCACTGATAACACAGTGATAACTCTCTGAGTACAGCTAATGTCGTAGATGTTACCTGATGTCCTATGTAACACCGCTGATAACACAGTGATAACTCGCTAAGTACAGATAATGTTGTAGATGATAACTATACCCACAGACACATATAAACACACACACACACACACAGAGGCATATATGTAAGGGCAGCAGAGTATATAAGGGGCAGCAGGGTCTATAAGGGGCAGCAGATTATATAAGGGGCAGAAGAGTATATAAGGAGCAGCAGAGTATATAAGGGGCAGCAGGGTATATAATGGGCAGCAGGGCATATAGGGGGCAGCAGGGTATATAAGTGGAAGCAGGGTATATGGGGGCAGCAGGGTATAAATGGGGCAGCCAGGTATATAAGCGGCAGCAGGGTATATAGGGGCAGCAGGGTCTATAAGGTGCAGCAGGATATATAGGGGCAGCAGGATATATAGGGGGCATCAGGGTATATGGGGCAGCAAGGGATATAAGGGCCAGAGGTAATATATTTAGGGGCAGCAGGATATATAGGGTGCAGCAGGGTATATAGGGGTAGCAGGGTATATAGGAGTCAGCAGCTCATATAGGGGGCAGCAGGGTATATAGGAGCAGCAGGGTATATAAGGGCAGCAGGGTATATAAGGGACAGCAGGATATAAAAGGGCAGCAGGGTATATAGGTGCAGCAAGGTATATAGGAGGCAGCACAGATATCTTCATTTTATCTGTTCTACTTTAATATTGAACACACTTTTACAAAGAGACATAAACACATGCAGAGACACACACACACACACACACACACACACTGTAACATATACACATACAAACACAGAGACACATACTGTATACACACAGACACACATACTGTATGCACACACTTATACACACAGACACACAGATACTTACCATCTCTCCTTGATGACAGGATCACAGGCTTCGTGCAAGATGGGCTGTGGGCGGAGCTTCCTCCTCTTCTCTTACTCTGTGTGTGTAACTAAGAGAAGAGCATAGAGTAGAGGCAGAGCCCAGTGGCGCCCCTACACGCTTGGAGGGGGCAGCGCCCTGTGCGCTCGCACAGCTAGCACACCCCTAAGGCCGGTCCTGTGTATGACGCTGTCCAATAAGCATACAGCTTCTCCTCCTTCCCTGCCCAGCAACACAGTGTGATCTTATAGTATACAGCTTCCATTCCCGATTGTGTATTCAACTGGTGATATCTCCGGTTGTGTCACCGCTTTCATATAACACTGTGATCCTGGTGTCATATAAAAGATTACAATTTCATATGCGACCAGCTGTTCTAGGTGGTCCATAGCCCAAGATACGGCTGTTTGAAATGATCCCCCTTCCCCCCAGCCTCCGTCTCTCACACTGTGTGAAGCAGGTTCATGCTGATAGGACGGCGTCAGAGGCTGTGAGGTAGCTCCACCTCAGGAGAATTGCTGCAGTTACCTCCCACTTGTCTAATAAAGGCTCATTTACATATTTAGAAAAATGCTCATAACTTTGCAAATAATAAAAAAATAAATTAAAAAAACCAACAAATCACACTGTAGTTATCAGCATCATGGCGCCTATTAGACTAGTTAGGAGATAGGGAATTGATAAACTGGGGACAAAGTCTCTCTAAATATGACATCAACATGTAACCAGTGTCTTTTAATTTTTTACGTTTTATATAGGTGATAACAGACAGAAATAGGAAAAAATGTCTTTGCTTTTCGTCCCTTGTAATGTAATGTAGTTAAACCATTTAACCAAAACAAATTTACAACCCTTCCTTGGTACATGGTAAATGGACACAATGCACCTGTAGAAAAATATTTATTGTGGGTAAAAAAGAGCAGATTGGGTAGGCAGATAGGTTACTGTCCTGTGTAAGAGAAACTACACAGGACCGTAAATGCAGAGCAGGAAGCAGCAGTGGGCCCTCCCCCCTCCAGTGGACCCCGGCATTTACCAAACTTTGACAAATTGCGCCGCTGGCCTTGCTCATGCACATGGCAAAGTCGCAGGCACGTACACTGAATGATGGCACATAGAGTGCCTACGAGTACATATTCCTGACCCACAGACAGGGTGGACTCAGAAATTTTATTTGGAAGGGGTTCCTGAGCTGCCTGCTGCTGTCGCCCTCATCAATACCTGGTCGATTCCCAGGTCCTCTCTATCCAACTTGGCGGCCAGCGCTAGGGGTGGAAAAGACACAAATAATGGTCCTGGCACGCACAGTATTAGCCACCTAAGCAGAAAATGTAGGATTGGGGCAGTAGAGGCATCAAACCCCAGATCAAACCCCAAAATAATTTCAGACCTCAGAACAGATCCCCTAAATAAATACGACCCCAGACCAGACCCCCTAAAAAAAAATCAGACTTCAAACCTGGCTCTCTAAATAAATCAGACCCCAGACTAAACTCCCCAAAAAATTCAAACCCCAGAAAAAAAACGCGTCATTTAAGTCCTGGCAAGGTAATTGCATGATGGATTTGTACAACATGTATTCATAATAAAGACATGCGCCTTAGGCTCTGTTCACATCTGCGTTGGAGCAAATTCCCTAGTTTTTGACAGGAAAAATAATGCTGCATGCAGCGCTATTTTTTCCTTCAAAATGACGGACACCTTTGCAGAACCCGACGTACCCCATAATAAGCCAATGGGGTCCATCCGGCACCAAAGGCGTACATTGTGCGACGGATCCGTCACAGCGTTGTGGCTTCCATTACAATGCAGATGTGAACAGATCCTTCTGTACTGCCTTCCTGATCTCTCTGAGGCTGTGTTCACACGCTTTTTTCAAGGGAAAAATGGCCCTTATTTTCAGACGTTTTTTAAGCCACTCGCATTTTTCGCTGCATTTTTTTACGACCATTTTTAGGGCTGTTTTTCTATTGAGTCAATTAAAAACAGCTCAAGAAGTGACATGCAGTTATTTTTACGCGCTGTTTTTTGAAAATGAGGCGTAAAAAACGCCCCGTCGAGAACGCCGTTTTTCCTATTGAAATCAATGGGCAGATGTTTGTAGGCGTTCTGCTTCCAATTTTTCAGCCGTTTTTCAGGACGTTTACGGCCCAAAAAACGACTGAAAATAACCCATGTGACAGAGGCGTAGCTAGGTTCTCCAGCATCCGGAGCAAAGATTCAGTTTGGCGCCCCCCCCCCCACCTCTTTCCCGACATCTCCTTCCCCCTCGCCGTGTTTGTTTTCCCTACCAATCGACGTGTCATTTCTTTTCATGTAACGCGAGCATAAAAATATTTGTACATTTCACAAGCAATATGGTTCTATACACAACACCAGAACCAAGCTCAATACATATATACTACACCAGCACAAATACAGCTCAATTTAGTGCAACCCCTGCCGTATAGGTATGTACGGCGTAAAACTACAGCTCCCAGCATGGCCCGAACAATTATAAGGATATGCTGGGAGATGCTGTTTCACAAAAAATAAATCCTATCATAATCATCTCGCTGCAGATCACACAGTGACTACATTACTGATTAGAGGCAGAATAAACATTTACATTAAGTGACTCACCGGTGACGTCTCAGATTCTAGTTCTTTTTCTCCCTCCGGTCCAGACCTCTATGATGAATTCTCCCGGTCACAGACCATTTCTGCAGTTTGCCGGTCAGATGTCTTCAGCTTCTCACTTTTCCAACATTTCTGCATCTATAACTAAATATAAAGTTATCATTATACCACACACTACGCCCCTAAATATAATAGCGCCATACACTGCACCTCTAATTATAATAGCACCATACACCGTCTCCTACACACACACACACTGTGCCCCCTGTAGATAGTGCCTGCCATAGAGCCCCTGTAGATAGTGCCTGCCATAGAGCCCCTGTAGATAGTGCCTGCCATAGAGCCCCTGTAGATAGTTCCCCCATACAGACCACCCCTGTATAGTGTCCCACAAATAACTCCCCCTATAGTGCTCTACAGATAGCCCACCCCTGTATATAGCCCCCTGTAGATATAGCCCACCCCTGTATATAGAGCTCTACAGATAGCCCAACCATGTATGTAGCCCCCCTGTAGATATAGTCCACCCCTGTATATAGTGCTCCACATATAGTCCACCCCTGTATATAGTGCTCCACAGATAGCCCACCCCTGTATATACTATATACAAGGGTGGGCTATCTGTGGAGCACTATATACAGGGGTGGACTATATGTACAAGGGGGCTATATACAGGGGTGGGCTTTCTGTGGAGAACTATAGGGGGAGCTATTTGTGGGATACTATATACTGGGGTGGGCTATATCTACAGGGGGACTATATACAGGGGTGGGCTATATCTACAGGGGGACTATATCTACAGGGGGACCATATCTACAGGGGGACCATATCTACAGGGGGACCATATCTACAGGGCTGGGCTATACACAGGGCTGCTATATCTACAGGGGTGGGCTATACACAGGGGGGCTATATCTACAGAGGGGGGCTATACACAGGGGGGCTATATCTACAGAGGGGTGCTATATACAGGGGGAATATATCTACAGGGGCGCTATATCTCCAGGCCTGGGCTATATACAGGGCGACTATATCTACAGGGGGGGCTATAAACTGGGGTGGGCTATCTATGGAGCACCATATACAGGGGTGGGCTATATCTACAGGGGGCTATATACTATATAGCCCCCCCTGTAGCTATAGCCCACCCCTGTATATGGTGCTCTATAGACAGCCCACTCCAGTATATAGCCCCCCTGTTGATATAGTCGCCCAGTATATAGCCCAGCCCTGTAGATATAGCCCCCCTGTAGATATATTCCCCCTGTATATAGCCCACCCCTGTATATAGCCCCCCCCTCTGTAGATATAGCCCCCCTGTAGATATAGCCCCCCTCTGTAGATATAGCCCCCCTGTAGATATATTCCCCCTCTGTAGATATAGCCCCCTGTAGATATATTCCCCCTCTGTAGATATAGCCCCCCTGTAGATATATTCCCCCTCTGTAGATATAGCCCCCCTGTAGATATATTCCCCCTTTGTAGATATAGTCCCCCTGTATATAGCCCAGCCCTGTAGATATAGCCCCCCTGTAGATATATTCCCCCTGTATATAGCCCAGCCCTGTAGATATAGCCCCCCTGTAGATATATTTCCCCTGTATATAGCCCACCCCTGTATATAGCCCCCCCTCTGTAGATATAGCCCCCTGTAGATAAAGCCCCCCTCTGTAGATATAGCCCCCCTGTAGATATATTTCCCCTCTGTAGATATAGCCCCCTGTAGATATATTCCCCCTCTGTAGATATAGCCCCCCTGTAGATATATTCCCCCTTTGTAGATATAGTCCCCCTGTATATAGCCCAGCCCTGTAGATATAGCCCCCCTGTAGATATATTCCCCCTGTATATAGCCCAGCCCTGTAGATATAGTTCCCCTGTAGATAGACACCCCCCGTAGACAAAGTCCCCCCGTGTAGACAAAGTCCCCCCTCCCACCGCAGATACAGCCACACTTCTATTACATTTAAAAAAAAAAATAAAAAAAAATTCAAAGTCACCTTATTCCCGCTCCCACGCCGTCCGGCAGCCATGGAGACCTGCTCTCTTCTGCGCAGGTCTCCAGGGGGTTGAACGCAGCGTCTATGAAAGGCGCTGATTGGCTGGGCAGGATGACTTTCCCTGCCAGTCAGTCAGTGCCTTTCATCGATGGAAGCGTCACTGGTACAAAAGGTACCAGTCGCTTCATTCGTGGAAAGGCGCTGAATGGCCGGGCACGGAACGTGCCCGGTCATTCATTGCTTCTAATTGTACCTGTGTCCTTGCGACACAGGTACAATTATAGTGCAGGAGGAGGGGGCGCTGGCGCCCCCCTCTGAACTGCGCCCGGGGCACGTTCCCCGCCTGCCCCCCCCTAGCTACGCCCCTGCATGTGAACATAACCTCAAATGTTTACATCCAGTGTTGTGTTGTAGTCGGGGGATGCGGTGTAACATTGTATGACTTCAGCAGCCCAAAAAACATGCGCCTATGCATCAAAAAGTGTCTCACAGAAAGAGAGGCCATATTGTCCATAGCAACCAATCAGTTTGTTACACTTCTTGTGTAATTACGGACCCATTCATTTCTATGGCCGATGGACACCTTCCCGTATATTTCCGTGCCCTAGAAACTTTCTGAAAAAAATAGGACATGTCCTATTTTTTTATTGTACGGATCGTGCTCCCATACTTTATAATGGTAGCATGACCCGTAAATGCGGACGGACATCCGTGCCAGTAATTACGGGTCATAATTGCGGGCACGGTCGTGTGCATGGAGCCTTACTGTGATTTTTTTTATTTATTTTTTCATAAAGTGTGACCAAAATTGTATCTGAGACTAAATAACTAGCAAAGTTCATTGTATTTTATTTATGAAAGTCCTTGACAAGCTGAAGGAATATTGTAGAAAATTAGTTTGATGTTAAGCGTTTCAGTTTTTTTATCGTCATCAAATCATCATTATAGTAGGGTTTCTTTTAAGCAAAAATAAAATGTGAAGAAATTAACATTATATCCATCCATATTTCAAGATGTGAATACAATTATACTTATCGATGACACTTGCACATACATAAAATGATAGTACTTCTATTATGAAGTATTAATTTGCACTATACCATATAATGTCATATAAGGTAATATATGTCTAAATTAGAATGGGAGAGAAAAAAGGCAAAGTTGAAGGCACGGACGGGGTTCGAACCCGTGATCTTCGGTTTACGAGACCGACGCCTTACCACTTGGCCACCGCGCCTGCGTCTAGATGTGGTGTACAAGTTCCTAGTCATACTGCATGCAGCCTATCACACAGCGCTGTTTTCTATTGTGCTGCAGGACATCACACTATAGCTAGATTATGTGGCTGCGGATAGCTCTGTGGGGATATGTTCATTGAATAAATGCCGTTTATCTCACGATACAGAATATTGTATGCAGTGCAGTGTGTCCCGTATTACATCACATACATAACGCGCCATTCCTGAGTTATCGGCTGCACTGAATGATGACGTAGCTTTTATTTTCCCGCCCACATAAACAGCTGCGGTGTTATGGCGCGCAATCTGTGTGAAGCGTCTGTGCTTCAGTGTGAAAATACCTCGAGAGTGTTCATTTTATGGAGGACAGTTCGAACTTTTCACGGAAATGCTCGTGTTCCACTTTGGGAACTGACCAATAGATTTACATTCAATGTAATTAGGAGTAGTAAAAATAAATGCTACTGAGCTGCAGAGTTTATATTATACACAATTTAGTAAAGCTATGGTGTGACAGGAACTTTCACTTCATTTTTTTCTCCTTTAGATAACAATATAAACGTATAAATAACGTATCTTGAAGGAGAATTATGATTGCATTCAATTTCCATAGTTCTCTGATTTAAACAAATATATAAATATTAGCGTCATTTATCAAAATTTAACTCCTTCAGCACCCAGGCATTTTTTGGATTTTCGTTTTTATTTTTTTCTCCCCACCTTTAAAAAGTTATAACTTTTTTATTCGTCTGTCATTATTGCCATATGAGGGCTTGTTTTTTCGGGACGAGCTGTCGTTTTTAACGGTACCATTTGTTGTACCATATAATGTAATGGGAAACTGTAAAAAAATTATTTGTGGGGTGGAATAGGAAAAAACAGTAATTTCTCAATCTTTTGAGGGGTTTCGTTTTTACGACGCTCACCATAAAAATGGTGTGTTAACTTTATTCTACCGGTCAATACGGCGATACCAGAAAGTGTATATAGCTTTTTTTATGTTTTACTACTTTAAACCCCTTTCCCTGCTTCAACCTATCCAAGCGATTCTGAGATTGTTTTCTCGTGACACATTGGACTTTATGTTACTGGCAAAATTTGCTCGATACGTTCAGTATCTAAATGTGAAAAATACCAAAATTTAGCGAAAAATTGCAAAAATTTGCTTTTTTCTACATTTAAATGTATCTGCTTGCAAGACAGGCAGTTATACCACACAAAATAGTCGCTAATTAACATCCCCCATATGTCTACTTTAGATTGACATAGTTTTTTTGAACATCCTTTTATTTTTCTAGGACTTTAGCAACAGTTTCTCACATTTTCAAAAAAAATTTAAAAGGCTATTTTTACAGGGGCCAGTTCAGTTGTGAAGTGGCTTTGAGGGCCTTATATATTAGAAACCCCCAAAAAGTCACCCCATTTTAAAAACTTCACCCCTCAAAGTATTCAAAACAGCATTTAGAAAGTTTCTTAACCCTTTAGACGTTTCACAGGAATTAAATCGAAGTAGAGGTGAAATTTACAAATTCAATTTTTTGTTGTTGTAGAAATTCATTTTGAATCTTTTTTTTTTTTTTGTAACACAAAGTTTTACCAGAGAAACGCAACTCAATATTTATTGCCCAGGTTCTGCAGTTTTAGGAAATATCCCACATGTGGCCCTAGTGTGCTACTGGACTGAAACACAGGCCTCTGAATAAAAGGAGCACCTTGTGGATTTTGGGCCTCCTTTTTATTAGAATATATTTTAGGTACCTTGTCAGGTTTGAAGGGCTCCTGCGGTGCCAAAACAGTGGAAATCCCCCAAAAGTGACCACATTTGGGAAACTACAAACCTTAAGGAATTTATTTAGGGGTATAGTAAGAATTTTGACCCTACAGGTTTATTGCAGAAATTATTGGAAGAAGACCATAAAAATGGAAATCTACATTCTTTCAAAGAAAATGTAGGTTTAGCTAATTTTTTCTCATTTCCACAAGGACTAAAGGAGAAAAAGCACCGCAAAATTTGTAAAGCAATTTCTCCCGAGTAAAACAGTACCCCATATGTGTTAATAAACAGCTGTTTGGACACACGGCAGGGCTTAGAAGGGAAAGAGCACCATTTGGCTTTTGGAGCTCAAATTTAGCAGGAATGGTTTTCGGAGGCCATGTCGCATTTGCAAAGCCCCTGAGGGACCAAAACAGTGGAAAACCACCACAAGTGGCCCCATTTTGGAAACTACACCCCTTGAGGAAATTATCTAGGGGCATAGTTAGCATTTTAATGCCGCAGGTTTTTTGCAGAAATTATTGGAAGTAGGCCGTGAAAATGAAAATCTACATTCTTTCAAAGAAAATGTAGGTTTAGCTAATTTTTTCTAATTTCCACGAGGACTAAAGGAGAAAAAGCACCGCAAAATTTCTAAAGCTATTTCTCCCGAGTAAAACAGTAAAGTATGATTACAGTACGGGACAGTTGTCCCGCAGCGAGACAGGGACTCCTGGCGTCGTACATAACTATGATGCTAGGAGCCTGGCTCCCTGCAGTGTGTTCGGTCCGGTCCTTTACGGACCGAACATGCTCGTGTGAATCCAGCTTTAAGGAAAAAAGGAACCCCAACATTTGTAAAGCAACTTCTATGGAGTACGGCAATACCCCATATGTGGTCATAAACTGTTGTTTGGGCAAATGGCAAGAAACAGAATAGAAGGAGTGGCATTTGGCTTTTGGAGCACAGATTTTGCTGGATTGGTTTCTTGACACAATGTCGCTTTTGCAAAGCGCCTGCTGCCCAGCTTTTGCCAGTACAGTGGAAACTACCCAAAAGGGACTCCATTTGTGATACTACACCCCTTGAGGAATTAATCTAGGGGTGTAGTGAGCATTTTGACCCCACTACTGTTTCATAAATTTTATTTGAATTGGGCAGTGAAAATAAAAAGTTCTGTAATGATGGGGGTGGGGAAACAGACAAGTGAGCCCTAATCTACTCGCCACTCAGTCCCTGCCTACTTGCAACGACCCGCCCTAGGCGACGGGATACAACTGGGCGACGGTCCCTACGCTCAATAAGTGCACGACAGACTAACAGACAAGGGTACACAGAAGCTAAGGGAAATGGGGCAGTTGCCCACGGCAACACCGTGAGCAACAAGAGTAGTGAACGAGCCGATTCAAACCAGGAGTGTACAAGGTAACAAACGCAGAGCAGGAGAGTAGTCAGTAAGACAGGGTCAGTATGAAGCAGGGACAAATAGTTCAAGAAGCTGCAGCAGGGCGAGGAAACTAAACGAGAAGAATCACAAGCAAGGAGGAACAGGAAAGGCAGGTATAAATAGACAGAGGGCGGGAGCTAGCTCCGTCTGGCCAGGCTGTGATAGGCTCTCCCACTCCTAAGCCTGCTATCCTGAGTGGTGGAAGATGGAGTCAGTCTCACAGACATAGAAGCAGGTGCAGACTGATTACCTATGGGCGATGACACAGAAGCTGTGCCTGGCAGATCCTTTACAATTTCCTTTTTTTTCCCAATAAGACGTAGCTTTAAAGTGGAAAAAGAACCCTAATATTCGTTAAGCAATTTGTCCGGAGTATGGCAATACCCCATATGTGGTTATATACTCATTTTGGGGCACACGGCAGGGCTCAGAAGGGAAGGAGTGCCATTTGGCTTTCGGAGTACAGATTTTGCTGGATTGGTTTCTGGTCGCTATGTAGCATTTGCAAAACCCCTGTGGGACCAAAACATTGGAAACTACCCAAAAGTGACCCCCATTTTGGAAACTACACCCCTCAAGGTATTAACCTAGGGGTGTAGTGGGCATGTTAACCCTGCAGGTGTTTTGCATAAATTAGTGTGCACTCGATATTGCAGAGTGAAATTGGGATTTTTCAATAGATATGCCAATATGTGGTGCCCAGCTTTTGCCACCATAACAAGACAGCTCTCTAATTATTATGCTGTGTTTCCCGGTTTTAGAATCACCCTACATCGTGCCCTAATCTTTTGCCTGGACGTTTGACAGGGCTCAGGAGTGAGAGAATACAATGCGAAATTGAGGCCTAATTTGTCGATTTACACAGAATTGGTTCACAAATGCAGAAGCTCAGATGGGAAATAATAAAGGAAACCCCCCCAGACGTGACCCCATTTTAGAAACTACACCCCTAAAGGCATTTATTAAGGGGTGTAGTGAGCATTTTCACCCCACAGGTCTTTTCCATAAATAAATGCGCTGCGTATGGTGCAAAGTAAAAATTTAAATTTTTCCCCAGAATTGCCAATTCAGTGGCAAGTATGTCGTGCCCAGCTTATGCCACTGGAGACACACATCCAAAAAAATGTTAAAAGGGTTTTCCCGGGTATGGCGGTGCCATATGTGTGGAAGTAAACTGCTGTTTGGGCACGCTGTAGGGCTCAGATGGGTGGGAGCGCCATTTGGCTTTTGAAGTGTAGATTTTGCTTGGCTGTAGTTTGTTTGAGTATTGCTGGTGTTTCCGTTTATAATGTGGGGGTACATGTAAGCTGTGCAGAGTACATCAGAGGTATAGTCAGGGGTTATAATAATGGGGTAAACAATAAAATAATCCATAGACGTGTGTTATGCTGTGAAACAATCCTTTCTGCACAGGCCGGTGTCGCACTCATAAACAGTGTCTTTACTTATCCCCCTTCTGGTCCACACTCCGCACCTTTGCAAATTGGCGAATTTTGCTAGGAAGTGTTGTCCTGGTATAATACAGGCACCCTCGCTTCTAGCAGATATGTTTGGGCCCCCCCTTCCTGGTTCCCTAATTTTAGGGCCCCGATAAATCGCCTCTTGAAACAGACTAAAGGTTCCCCTCTGATCTGCACAACTGCATATTTTTTTATTTCCTGACTTATGGATGCCTTAACTAATTTTATTTTTTCATAGACGTAGTGGTATGAGGGCTGTTTTTTTGCGGGACGAGCTGTAGTTATTATTGGTACCATTTTGGGGTACAAGCAACTTTTTGATCACTTTTTATCCTATATTTTGAGAGGCAAAGTGACCAAAAAACAGCAATTCTGGCATCGTTTATTTAGGTTTTTTTTTTATACAGCGTTCACCATGCGTTATAAATTACATGTTAACTTTTTTGTTTTAAAACTTTTTGCACAATAAAATTACTTTTGTAAAAAGAATGTTGTGAGAATCATAACTTTTTAATTTTTTCGGCAACGGATCTGTATGAGGGCTTGTTTTTTGCGAGACGAGCTATAGTTTTTATAGGCACCATTTTTGGATACATGCGACTTTTTGATCACTATTTATTGCAATTTTGTAGGGCAAATTGACCAAAAAACCGAAATTCTGGCATAATTTTTTACGTTGTTATTTTTTACGCCGTTCACCACGTGGAATAAATAACATAATATTTTTATAGTTTAGGCTGTTACGGTCGCAGGGATACCAAATATCTATGGTTAATTTATTTTTTTCAATAATGAAGGACTTGATAAGGGAAAAATGGTGATTGTGTTTTATTTTATTACTTAAAACTTTTATGATATATTTTACAACTTTTTTTTCAAATTCTTTTACACTTTACTTTAGTCCCACTAGGGGACTTGAAGGTCCAACTGTCAGATTTTTTTTCTAATACATAGCACTACCTATGTAGTGCAATGTATTAGATCTGTCAGTCATTCACTGACAGCCAGCCGATTAGGCTTCGCCTCCGAGCGGGGTTTAATCGGCTTCCGTAATGGCAAACAGGAGGCCATTGTTAGGTCCCCTGGTGTCATAATGGCAGTCATGCAATTGCAGGGCACAGCTGCCGATCTGCTAGCAACCACAAAGATGCAGCTATCGCATCCGATCGCTGCATCTGAGGGGTTAATGGCAGGGATAGGATCTAGCTCCGGTTCCTGCCGTTACAAGTGGATGTCAGTTGTAACATACGGCTGATATCCACCGCTGATGACGCTGGCTCATCTCCTGAGCCGGCGCCATCTTGCCGGTGGCTATGGAAGCCTTTCAGGCCCCGCCTCTGGGCGAAGGTAGTTTACGAGAATTGTGCCTAATTTATGCGCACCCATTTTGAATTGCCGAGTATAAGTTTAATTTTACACTTGTCATAATAATAAGTTCATTTAGGTCCATAATTTTTACCCTTTTAACTTCTTCCCACGCCACAACGTACTATTGCGTCGTGGTGGGGGAGGTAATGTTAAGAGCGAGCTTTACAGCTGACACCCAGGATCGCGCTATCCCTGGCTGATTTACCCCTTAGATGCTGCGATCAAGCACAATCGCAGCATCTAAGACATTACAAACAGGGGGACGACCCCCTCTAGCAGCTCAGGGAGGGGGGGGGGCGCAAATGGTTGTCATGGCAGTCCAGGGGCCTAATGAAGGCCCCCATGACTGTCATCTCCTGTTAAGCCGTGTCTCTGTTGGACCCTGTATCGAAGCCTACCACAAGGTAGGCTTAGATACAGAGTCCAGAAGGCAGGATTACACATGTGTGATCATGTCTGATGGGCCCTGTATCTAAGCCTACCACATGATGTGCTTAGATATAGGTCCCCAGCAGACAGTAATCTAATACATTATAAGATTACTGTCTGCTGGGGCCTTGTATCTAAGCCTACTATGTGGTAGGCTTAGATACAGGGCCCAGCAGACAAGATCACACATGGGCCATGTATCTAAGCCTACCATGTGGTAGACTTAGCTACATGGCCCATATGTGATCCTGTCTTCTGCGCACCTGTATCTAAGCCTACCACATTGTATACTTAGGTACAGGGCCCATGTGTAATACTGTTTGTTGGACCCTGTATCTT
Organism: Rhinoderma darwinii; assembly: GCF_050947455.1. NCBI lineage: Eukaryota > Metazoa > Chordata > Amphibia > Anura > Rhinodermatidae > Rhinoderma > Rhinoderma darwinii. The sequence goes on from NC_134692.1 coordinate 112,758,763, forward strand.
AACCTACCACAAGATAAGCTTAGATACAGGGCCCAGCAGACAGGATCACACCATGTGTGATCCTGTCTGATGGTCCTGTATCTAAGCCTACCACATGGTAGGTTTAGATACAGGACCCGAGAAGACAGTAATGTTATACTTTCCCTCCTCTTTGGCTCCGGGCACTGCGGAGGTCCTGATGCCATACAGCGTCGCAACGGTGTGCACTGCGCACACCGTCATGACGTCAAAGACGTCAGGACCTCCGCTGCGCTCGGGAACCAGAAGGGTAAGTATAATGTTACTATAGTAACAGGGCCCATGTAGTTTATTACATAGGCCCCAGTTACTATAGTAACTTTTAATAGACGTGGTGTGGCTTCTGGCAATTGCGACCGCTGAGACCCCTATAGCTATGCCACTGCCCTAGCCGCACGAGTCGGTAGCTGTAGTCCTGATGAGAGGTTTCTTCCCGCACCAGACTTACAGTTACTGAACCATTCCCGGGGCTCACTGTCCAAATGGACATTGTCCAGGAACCGGGAGATCAGCTGTCCCCGACAGCTGACACTCCCCTGTCACCGGAAATGAACCCATCATAGTGGTCCAATGCCGGCGATCGGTGGATCTGTACAGATCCACGGATCACGTTGTATTTATGTCTAAAACTGTTCCCGGTACTTGTAGTACTACAATGTCCCGCCCCTGCCACATGGGACTGGCAATGGACCAATAGCAATGGTCCATTGCCAGCGATCACAGTGCGTTTTTCCACAGGGCGGGTGAAAAATACTGGTGACAGGCTCTGATCTCTTAGTTGGTGAAGTAAAGTAGAAGAGATGTGCCGTTTTGTCTGCCCCTCAAAGTCGAAAAAGCACCCATTAACCCCTTCCACGGCTCCCATCACCTCCTCCCTGTTCCCAGTGTCTGACCCCACTACCTCCCAGTGTGTAAGGGAGATTTTTTTATATATTTTTTCATCATAATTTACAAAAAAAAAGTTCTTAGGTAAGTTCTTAGCTCATCTACGTTAATTTGTCTCGACAGTTAGTCAACCTCAATCCGGCGTGTCAGTTGTCAGTGTCTATCCGTTGCATCACTCGTCAGTCAATTAGTGTCAATCTGTCACCGTCAATTAGTCGCATAAATTCATCAGCGTCAATCCGTCGTGTTAGTTGCCAGTTCGTCAGTGTCAATCCGTAGCGTCAACTGTCATTTCGTCAGTGTCAATCCATTGCGTCACTTGTCAGTTCACCAATTTTCAATGCGTAACTGTCAGTTGCGTCGTTTGTCAGCGTCAGTCCGTGAGCTTGTAAGTAAGTGTCAGTTTGTAAGTGTAAAAAGTGTTACTACGTGTAAACAAAAAGAAACAAAAAATACTTAGTTTGTCAGTGTTAACGTTAGCTAGCGTTTGTTATACAACTGTTTGCTACAGTTCACAGAGCTACGTTTGTATATACGCTACATATACATACATATATATATATATATATATATATATACACACACATTTATATAATGGCAGCGACACATTACACCGCTGAAGAGGCGTATGCCATGATCGCCTCTGATACAGACTCAGCGAGCGATGAGGAACCAGAGTTCATCCTCCCGTCCTCCTGCTCCAGTGTCAGTGAGGAGCCTTCTCACAGTCGCAGGAGGGTTAGTTCCCAGGTACTGCCTGACACTGTAACTGCCAGCTCTGATTGGTAACCCCCAACAGATTACAGCCCCCAAATCTTAGCATTCCTGCTGCGGCAGGTATTCATGTGTAGATGGAAGGGCTGCCTGTGATGTTTTGTTTTTTAACATTTTTTTTGGACCAAATCAACTTTTATGCCCAGCAATTTATTTGAGAACACCCCAACATCTTTCATGCTCAGCCCAATCGGTGGCATTTAACTAATTGTGCAGAAATGCATAAATATTCGGGGTTAGACCTCGACAAGGGTCTTACTAAAAAGCCTGAAGTGAGATCCTGTCCACGAACATTATATACAGTTAGGTCTAGAATTATTTGGACAGTGACACAATCCTCAGGATTTGAGCTCTACATGCCACCGCATTGGATTTGAAATGAAACAACTGAGACGCAATTGAAGAGTAGACTTTCAGGTTTAATTCAAGGGGTTGAACAAAAATATCCTGTGAAACGTTTAGGAATTGCAACCATTTTTCTACACAGCCTCCTCATTTCAGGGGCTCAAAAGTAATTGGACAAGTTAACATTACCATAATTAAAATGTTTTATACTTTGTAGAGAATCCTTTGCAGGCAATGACTGCCTGAAGTCTGGAACCCATGAACATCGCCAAATGCTGGGTTTCCTCCTTTGCGATGCTTTGCCAGGCCTTTACTGCAGCTGTCTTCAGTTTTTGCTTGTTTATGGGTCTTTCTGCCTTAAGTTTTGTCTTAAGCATGTGAAATGCATGCTCGATAGGGTTGAGATCTGGTCATTGACTTGGCCATCGCAGAATATTCCACTTCTTTGCCTTTAAAGACTCCTAGGTTGCTTTCGCAGTATGTTTTGGGTCATTGTCCATCTGTACTGTGAAGCGACGTCCAATCAACCTTGCTGCATTTGGTTGAATCTGAGCAGAAAGTATATCCCTGAACACTTCAGAATTCATCCGGCTTCTTCTGTCTTCAGTCACATCATCAATAAACACTAGTGACCCAGTACCTTTGGCAGCCATGCATGCCCATGCCATCACACTGCCTCCACCATGTTTTACAGAGGATGTGGTGTGCTTTGGATCATGAGCCGTTCCAAGCCTTCTCCATACTTTCTTCCTCCCATCATTATGGTACAGGTTGATATTAGTTTAATCTGTCCAAGGAATGCTCTTCCAGAACTGAGCTGGCTTCTTTAGATGTTGTTTGGCAAAGTCTAATGTGGCCTTTCTATTTTTGAGGCTTATTAATGGTTTGCACGTTGCGGTGAAGCAACTGTATTTTTTCTCTCATGAAGTCTTCTCTTTATGGTAGACTAAGATACTGATACACCTACTTCCAGGAGAGTGTTCTTCACTTGGGTAGATGTTGTGAAGGGGTCAAAATGGTCAAGTCTGCTAAGGAGACGTCCAGTGACCACCCTGCGACTCCCAGTTCGAGAAATAATCAGCCGGACCTCTCGAAATACTGAAAGAAGGGATGTGCTCCCTCGCCCGCGAGGTCATCTAAAATGGCGATGGACGTGGCTGCAGCAGCAGACACTGCAGAGTCTGATATCGACAGCGTGATGGATGGGGAACAAGCTGAGACCTCTCCCGCACCGATTTCAAAGGGGTTTCTCCACAAAGCTCTTATTCAGGCCCTCAGGCCGATCATCACCGAATTAGCTGACATCAAGACGGAGGTTCAGCAAATTGGCCATAAAGTGGAAGATCTAGAATCGGCATGCAATAATATTGTAGAGCATTCTACAGTACTCGCCTCCACTGTTTTTCAACATACGGGACATATTAATAGAGCCCTCATCCTGATTGAAGACTAGGTAAACAGGAGCAGGAGGAGGAACGTGCGCATCAAAGGATTACCTGAGACCTGGGCTGCAGTAGGTGACTATGTATATTTTTTCTGACCTCTTTCGTTCTGGAGATATGGCCGATTTTGGGAATACCGCCGGTTGAAGTGGCCACTTGGATGCCAACACCGAACATGGCGCTTCTACCATCTCTTCCGGAATTTGCACCTTGGACAGTAGTGCGCAAACCCAAATCTCCAATATATAAGAAGTCGTCTGTCACCGTCTTATCCTTGCCTACCTGAAGATGTCACGTGGACTTTCAGGCGAATCCGTGCAGTGAGTCACTCGGAAACTATATATTTATATTTGTTTCTGAATGTGCAGTGACGGTTTATAGTTTGTATCTTGGTTCTACTGCTTCACCCTTTATAACTCTCTTGCACTCTCTAAGGATTCTTGTTATTACCATTTACTTCTGTTGCAGGTCAAGTCCTGTAACAAGTTAAATGTGCTTTGAAGTTTATTCATCACATTTTTTTAAGACTAGATGTGGTTCATCGATATACCTATTTGATCAGGACCCCATCTCTGTTCCCAGACTACCCGAAATACCTTGCTACCTTTTGTTTGACAAGCTCCCATTCTGGTGTATTGGGAGACTAGATCTTGGATTATAGGCTAGTATGTACTTTCGTCTCTAGTGTAGCATTGCTTTCAGGCAAGCTGTGCTATCATTCGTTTGTTCGTTGTTGTATATTTGTGTTCCCCAACTTGTTTATACTGCCCCATAACTCCACACATCCCTTCCTTAATATTTTTGTCCCAAGAGCTTACGTTTTAGATACATATGACTCCTGATTAGTTGGCAGATATGGTAGTCTCTTCGTTCAATGTTAAGGGACTGCACTCCCCTGACAAAAGACATCATGTAATTATGCTGTCCCGCAAAATTAAGGCTTCCATTACCTTTTTTCAAGAAACACATTTTAAGAACAATAGAATTCAAAATTTCCTCAAAAATTATTTTTCACAATGGTTTCTTTACTGTCATCCACATTCGGCTTCCAAGGGTGTCAGCACAGCGATCCATAAATCTATCCCTTTCCAACTTACTCAACAGTACGCTAACTCAGAGGGTCGTTTCCTCTTCCTAAAAAGTACTATCACCTCAGCTACATACACATTAGTAAACGTCTACATACCTAATGTCAATCAAGTCTCATGGTTACTAAAGACCCTAGATCACCCTAAGCTGTTTGCAGTTGGTCCTATAATTTTAGGGGGAGATCTAAATATAACTTTAAATCCGCTGTTGGACTCCTCGTCAAAAAGGTCTCAGGTTTCTCAGGCAGCCATACGTAAATTGTACTCGGTACTTCCGGACCTTCACCTTGTAGATATTTGGAGGCACCATAACCGAGCAGCCGTATATTTCTCTTATTTCTCCCCAGTACATAGATAATTTCAGGGACTAGGTTATATTTTTATGTCAGGTACACTTCTGCCGCATACCGCATATCCTAAGATTGGAAATATTACAATATCCGATCATGCTTCTGTATATACACATCTTACACTAACTTAATTGCCAGCGAAGGAATGGAGATGGAGCTTAAATGAATCTCTATTAGATTTGGAGTCTCATTGTAAATTTTTGCAAGATCCTTTACAATAATTTTTTAGGTTTAACACTGCTAGCATTGATAAACAACCAGTGGTTTGGGAATCCCATAAGGTCTACATACAGGGATCCTTGCTAGAGCTTGACTCTAGGGTTATAAAGTACAGACAAAAAGATTTGGACTCTCTTTTATGACAGATCGCAGAATTAGAACATGTACATAAATACTCTAAAACCCTTTTTGGTGCAGAATGACCTTATCGCCCTCCGGGAACGGTTGCAAGCTCTATTGATTGCTAGATCGGTGAAAAATCACCTTTATTTTCAACATAAAGTGTACGCTTATGGTAATAAAGGGGGTAAATTGATGTCATCACTCGTAAAGAAAGCCAGGGCCAAAGCTCATATTAGCGCAATCAAAGATGAGCTAGGTACAGTGAAAACCTCCTCGAAGGATATGGCACAGGCTTTCCAAGTTTTTTACTCTAAACTCTATAGTCTACACCAGTCTGAAAATTTGGATACTTTGCTTGATAGGAGTGAAGCTGTTGCTTTCTTCCTCACTACACTTAATCTTCTGGTTATTGACGATGACACGGCTTCTGGTCTTCTGGCACCGGTATTCTTACCTGAATTGCAGAAAATTTTTAGTAGCTTCCCTTCAGGGAAGAGCCCGGGGCCTGATGGTTTTCCTTTACTTTACTATAGAAAATTTCAGGAGGTTCTTCTCCCACAGCTTGCACTTACCTGTAATACCTTATTGTTGGGTTCATCACTCCCTAGACAGGCGCAAGAAGCACATGTCACTTTGATTTTGAAGTATGGTAAAGATCCACTGTCATGTAGTAGCTACCGGCCCATTTCTCTTTTGAATCTAGATGTAAAGATATGGGCTAAGCTCATCTCCGCTAGGTTGAGTAGAATCATCCCTACTTTGGTACATGTAAATCAATCAGACTTTGTCAAGGGAAGGGAAGGCAAGGACAACTCAACTAAACTTTTCCATGCTATGCAGTTAGCTCATTCCCACAATATCCCTCTAGTCTTTTTTGGAATTGATGCTGAGAAGGCTTTTGATAGAGTCGATTGGTCTTTTATGGAAGCTGCCCTTTTGAGATTTCATTTTCCGCCTTCTTTTATACGTGCTATATTTACTTTATATGAACAACCACATGCTAGATTAAAGGTGAATGATATTCTTTCCCCAACATTTGAGATTTCAAATGGAATCCGTCAAGGTTGTCCTTTGTCCACCACTCTTTTCATTTTAGTCATTGAAACTCATTTACAGGCTGTTAGGCAGGACCAGGAGATTAGCGGAATTCAAATACAAGACTCTCAATTGAAGGCCTCTGCATTTGCTGATGATTTATTATTTGTGGTTACTAACCTGGAGACGGGTCTCGCACATACCTCACAAGACCTCTCTCTTTTTGACAATCTCTCTAATTTTAAGGTGAACTTGAGCAAGTCAGAAGTGTTAAACATATCCTTACCCACGAATGTTGCAATGAGACTGAAACGGACTTTGCCATATACGTGGTCCAGAGAGGCTATCACATACCTTGGTATACAAATTCCGGCCAAATTGTCCGAGATATATCGTCTTAATTACCTACGCCTCTTATCAAAAATTTCTAGCCTTCTGAGATCTTACGATTTTCCGCTGATGTCCTGGGTGGGATAGAAAAATCTACTGAAGTCGTATATAATCCCGAAAATCTTATATACTCTACAGATGGCGCCTATACATATACCTCCTCTCTTTTTTTAAGTCCCTTAGTAGATATTTTACTAAATTCCTATGGTCCAAACGTAAACCTAGACTGGCTTATAAATTACTTGTTCTAAACAAGACTTTTGGTGGTATTGGATTACCTGATGTTCTAGCGAATTATAAAGCCATACAACTCAATAGATGGTTAGATTTAGTTAACCCAAGTAAAAATCATGAGATGGTAACTATTGCTAGGAAAGCGTATGGTCCCTCCTTTATTTCTGATATTTGGCTACCACATCCGAAAACATATAAAGCTCCTGACTTTGATCCTCTACTGAAAGGAGTTTGTGAGGTCTGGCACACGTTGCATACAGTCCTCGCTCCTGTTCCTTCTCCACTCTCCCCTGCAGGTCTTATCCCTCAGTATGTAGGATCCAATGCCGCTTCTATGGTTCATATATGGGATTCTTTAAAGAGGCTCTGTCACCAGATTATAAGTGCCCTATCTCCTACATAATCTGATCAGCACTGTGATGTAGATAACGACAGTGGTTTTTATTTTGAAAAACGATCATTTTTTAGCAAGATATGAGCAATTTTAGATTTATGCTAATTAGTTTCTTAACCCCTTCCTGACATTTGTCGTAAGTATACGACATGGAAAGCCAGTGCTTCCCGCAAAATGTTGTGTACTTACGCCAAATGTTTGACACCGGCTCAGAAGCTGAGTCAGTGCCATCATCCCCGGATGTCAGCTGTATCTGACAGCTGACATCTAGCTGTAATGGCGGGGATCGAAGTTAGCTTCGATCCCCACCATTAACCTCTTCAATGCAGCCGTCAAAAGCGAGGCTACATTTAAGGTGTTTGCCGCTCATCCACACCCCAGCAATGAAATCGCCGGGGTGTCGGTGGCTGCAATGGCAACCGGAGGCCTAATAGTGGCCTCCAGATGTGCCTAGCATGGAAAACTTCCAGCACCCGCCCAGAGGCGGGGCCTGAAGGGTTCCGTAGCCGCCGGCAAAATGGCGCTGGCTCAGGAGATGAGCTGGCGTCATTAGAGGTGGATATCAGCTGGCCCCGATCCCTGCCATTAACCCCTCAGTTGCAGAGATCGGATCCAATCGCTGCATCTTTGTGGTTGCTAGCAGATCGGCAGCTGTGCCCTGCAATCGCATGACTGCCGACTGCTATTATGGCACCAGGAGACCTAACAATGGCCTCCTGTTTGCCATTACGGAAGCCGATTAAACCCCGCTCGGAGACGAAGCCTAATCGGCTTGCTGTCAGTGAATGACGGACAGATCTAATACATTGCACTACGTAGGCAAAATCTGTACTCCGAAAGCTAAATTGCGCTCCTTCCCTTCTGAGCCCTGCCGTGTGCCCAAAAATGAGTTTATAACCACATATGGGGTTTTTCCATACTTGGGAGAAATTGCTTAACAAATGTTGGGGTTCTTTTTCTGCTTTATTTTTTGAGAAAATGAAAAATTTTGCGCTAAAGCTATGTCTTATTGGAGAAAAAAATTGTTTTTATTTTCACTGCCCAATTCAAATAAAATCTATGAAACAGCTGTGAGGTCAAAATGCTCACTTCACCCCTAGATTAATTCCTGAAGGGGTGTAGTATCACAAATGGAGTCACTTTTGGGTAGTTTCCACTGTACTCGTACCTTAGGGGCTTTGCAAAAGCGACATGGTGTCAAGAAACCAATCCAGCAAAATCTGTGCTCCAAAAGCCAAATGCCGCTCCTTCTCTTCTGTTCCTTGCCATGTGCCCAAACAGCAGCTTATGACCACATATTGGGTATTGCCGTACTCAGGAGAAGTTGCTTTACAAATGTCGGGGTTCTTTTTTTCCTTTATTTGTTGAGAAAATGAAAAATTTGGACCTAAAGCTACATCTTAGTGAAGAAAAAGGATTGTTTTTATTTTCACTGCCCAATTCTAATAAATTCTATGAAACACCTGTGGGGTCAAAATGATCACTACACCCGTAGATGAATTCTTCAAGGGGTATAGTTTCCAAAATGGGGTAACTTTTTTGGCGTTTTCATTGTTTTGTCCCCTCAGGGGCTCTGCAAATGTGACATGGCCTCCGCAAACCATTCCTGCTAAATTTGAGCTCCAAAAGCCAAATGGAGCTCTTTCCCTTCTAAGCCCTGCCGGTTGTCCAAACAGCCGCTTATTACCACATATGGGGTACTGTTTTACTCAAGAGAAATTTCTTTACAAATTTTGCGGTGCTTTTTCTCCTTTAGTCCTTGTGGAAATGAGAAAAAATTAGCTAATCCTACATTTTCTTTGAAAGAATGTAGACTTTAATTTTCACGGCCTACTTCCAATAATTCCTGCAAAAAACATGCAGTGTTAAAATGCTCACTATACCCCTAGATAATTTCCTCAAGGGGTGCAGTTTCCAAAATGGGGCTACTTGTGGGGGTTTTCCACTGTTTTGGTCCCTCAGGGGCTTTGAAAATACGACATGGCCTCCGAAAACTATTCCTGCTAAATTTGAGCTCCAAAAGCCAAATGGCGCTCTTTCCCTTCCAAGCTCTGCCGTGTGTCCAAACAGCCGTTTATGACCACATGTGGGGTACTGTTTTACTCGGGAGAAATTGCTCTACAAATGTTGTGGTGCTTTTTCTTCTTAAGTCCTTTTGGAAATTAACAAAAATTAGCTAAACCTACATTTTATTTGAAAGAATGTAGCTTTTCATTTTCTTGGCCTACTTCCAAAAAATTTCTGCAAAAAAACTGTCCGGTCAAAAGAGGCTCTGTCACCACATTATAAGTGCCCTATCTCCTACATAAGGAGATCGGCGCTATAATGTAGGTGACAGCAGTGTTTTTTATTTAAAAAAACGATCTATTTTCATCACTTTATTAGCGATTTTAGATTTATGCTAATGAGTTGCTTAATGCCCAAGTGGGCGTGTTTTTACTTTAGACCAAGTGGGCGTTGTACAGAGGAGTGTATGACACTGACCAATCAGTGACCAATCAGCTTCATACACTTCTCATTGTTCCAGCCCAGCTTCTTTCACTGCAATATCACACTGTGTGTGCTGTGGATCATAATTGAATATTAATAATCTATGTTTGTCATGTAGAAGTAAATGTTCACAGACTTGCTCACTGACTTACTATACTAAATCCCCTATGTAGGGTAAAAAGTACAGTTTTTCATTAAAACTCACAGACTATATAATTTACAGTTAAAAATATTTCCTCTAAGCAATGATTAAGCAAAAACAGCAATGATGAAAAGCATGGTTTTGCTGAGTTTGCACATTCCAGAACTGTAGATTTATTATATGTGGACACGCACACATACACGAGGCTACCACAACTGTATCAAATCTGGTTTCGTTAGGAAATATCCTGTAAAATACCACGTAGCATAGAACTGCATGCACAAGGCCACATTATCTTTGAGACTGTTATGATACATGAGAGAATTCAAGCTTGTACTTAGGCCTAGTTTTTATCGCGTTTATGAATTACGTTTATCATGTACATCTGGAAAGCTCCCGAAGTACACGTTAAATGTGTCCATAGGGCTCCATTATGTTACGGCTCTGGGGGTATGTGAACCCACTAGGCTGCTACTCCGTAGTGGAGTAGCAGCTGGCCAAACTACCGTCAATGAAAGCATTTAGAACTACACCACATTCCAAATTATTATGCAAATGTTATTTTTCGCTGATTTTCCTAAATAGTTGATGCAAATGACAGTCAGTATAATCTTCAAGCCATCAACCGTTGGAGTATAATGCGAATTTTATTGAACAAATCTCCTAATGATAACAATTTTTTTTTTAGAAGTAAAAAACTCAAAATGCACTGTTTCAAATTATTATGCACAACAGAGATCAAAACATTTTAAAGGTTGTAAAGAGAACTAAAGTGGTAATTTGTTGAATTTGCAGCATCAGGAGGTCATATTTACAGAAATCAAAAGCTCTTTCAATCAAAAAAAACTTAACAGGCCAAGTTACATGTTGACATAGGACCTCTTCTTTGATATCACCTTCACAATTCTTGCATCCATTGAATTTGTGAGTATTTGGACAGTTTCTGCTTGAATATCTTTGCAGGATGTCAGAATAGCCTCCCAGAGCTTCTGTTTTGATGTGAACTGCCTCCCACCCTCATAGATATTTTGCTTGAGGATGTTCCAAAGGTTCTCAATAGGGTTGAGGTCAGGGGAACATGGGGGCCACATCATGAGTTGATCTCCTTTTATGCCTATAGCAGCCAATGACACAGAGGTATTCTTTGCAGCATGAGATGGTGCATTGTCATGCATGAAGATAATTTTGCTACGGAAGGCACGGTTCTTCTTTTTGTACCACGGAAGAAAGTGGTGAGTCATAAACGCTACGTACTTTGTAGAGGTCATTCTCACACCGTCAGGGACCCTAAAGGGGCCTACCAGCTCTCTCCCCATGATTCCAGCCCAAAACATGACTCCGCCACCTCCTTGCTGACGTCGCAGCCTTGTTGGGACATGGTGGCCATTCACCAACCATCCACTACTCCATCCATCTGGACCATTCAGGGTTGCACGGCACTCATCAGTAAACAACACGGTTTGAAAATGAGTCTTCATGTATTTCTGAGCCCACTGCAAGTTATGAAGGGAGAGCCTCCAATTTTATTTCTTAATTTAAAAATTGTGATGACCTTTCTTGCTCTGGTGTACACCACCTATTTGTTCATAGAGTTTATAGGAATAGGGAAAGAGGGAAAGTAGAGCAAGAGTGGTCAGTATCGCCTTCAATTATTTAAATTGATACGATCTGGTATAGTAAGAAATTTGGTTAGTGCAATGTCCCCTTTTTTTGCACAACCGTATTCACTTATTTATATTTTTATTTTTATTATTTAATATTTTTATTAATTTGTCATAAATATTTTTTGTTATTTGTTTTATTGTATTTTTCAAATCCCATTGACTAGAAAACCATTTGTTGGCTATTCCTCTTCAATGGGAAAAAGGAGGGTGTACGCCAAAGATTTATATCGTATTTGTGACTTATTCATTGATGTGCTAGAAATTTTAAACACTATCATAACCTCAATTTAAAAGAATTATCGGGTTGGGCTGTATGCCACCTTACCACAGGAATCAGAGGTGGTGATGTGGACTCCCTACTATTAAAAGAGGAGAGCAAGTGGATATTTAAAATGAACTCGGTGAGCCCAAGTGGACTCAATGAGTCCTTCAATTTTGGTTGTTTTCTTTAAATAGAAGTAACACCCAATAGAGATACACGTCTACCATTCATAAGAATTCCAATAGCCATCCCACAAAGGACATAATGATTCTGCCTGCACTAAATAAATTATGTCAGTTATGCCACATGATATAAATTCCACATAAGAATAATAACAATAATTTCCTTAATAAAAATTTTAAGGACTAGCTAAATAAACAAATAATATAAAAAAAGGGAAAAAAAGAACAAGAACCATATGGTCGATATATAACCAACAATGCTATTTCCACTCACAAAATATCCCGAATAAAATAAATATGGATCTTCATAAGGAAGATCCCCGACCTTATTGTCCATGATGGAGATAGATGTCGTCTGTGTACTGACCAATTTTTTCACGCACCCATTGACTTCAATGGGCTGCATGGTGCGGAAAAATGCACCAAAATAGGACATGCAGTGAGTTTCACGCAACGGACACACGCTGTGTGAAAAACAACACATGTCTGAATAGCCCCATTGAATTTCATAGGTCCATGTGGTGTCTGTGAAAAAAACGGACGTGAAATACGCTCGTGTGTATAAGGCCTTAGGCATATATCGGGAAGCTCCAGTGACATAACTGTCTATATATATATATATATATATATATATATATATATGGACAGTTATGTCACTCGAGCTTCCTGCACAGTTGCTCTGCACAGGGACTCCGGTCCTGGAAAGCAGGAGCTCCCCCAGGACTGGAGTCCCTGAGCAGAGCAATTCTTGATGCTTCAGGAGCTTCCCCGGGCTACATATCCCACTGCATGTAATACATTGCAGGATTTAGTCGGAGGTATATGTTGGCAGTCCTCTCGACACATGCCACCGACAGAAGGTCAAAATGCCATGTGAAGCAGGCCTTACCTCCTCAAAATGTAGGTCCTAATATAACAATTTAGAAAAAAAAAATATAATATTTTCAGCTTCTCTTTTTTTCTTTATCAGCAAAGGCTTAGGCTATGTTCACACGGAGTATTTTGCCGAGTTTTTTGACGCGGAAACCGCGTCGCAAAACTCGGCAAAAACGGCCCGAGAACGCCTCCCATTGATTTCAATGGGAGGCGTCGGCGTCTTTTTCCCGCGAGCAGTAAAACTGCCTCGCGGGAAAAAGAAGCGACATGCCCTATCTTTGGGCGCTTCCGCCTCTGACCTCCCATTGACTTCAATAGGAGGCAGAGAAAGCGTATTTCGCACTGTTTTATGCCCGCAGCGCTCAATGGCCGCGGGCGAAAAATGGCGCGAAAATCGCCGCGAAAATCGGCGTGCAGAGAGAGGAAAATCTGCCTCAAAGTTCCAAACGGAATTTTGAGGCAGATATTCCTCCCCCAAAATACTCCGTGTGAACATAGCCTTAGCTTTCTTTTCATACCATATTTAAAATGAAAGAGTTTCTCCATGTTGATTAAAAAAATCTTAGCATTTTCATTAAAGTGGTATTCAGCAAATAAAGCTTACTCTTTGTATATGATATATTTATAAAGTTATACAATTTCCCAATATTCTTTCCATATCAATTCCTCACAGTCTTTAAAATCTCTGCTTGTATCATTCAATAGGATCCTGAATTGTGGATACAAATCTGTCCTAGTTATGAGGACACAGAGATGCAGGGTTTGTTACAGATTTTAGAGTGGTGACTTGTAGCAAGCCGTGCAGCTCTGTAATCATCACATGACCAGGACAGATTTTTGGCTGGCAGCAAACAAAAATGGTTATTTGCAAAGTTGTTTAATTTTTTTTTCCCGGCACATTGGAACGATAAAAACATGCCAAGGTGGGCATTTGAACAGCCAAAGTTGTCAGGGAAAGTTTGTACAGTACTCAGCATATCCAGGTATTCTGTGAAAAGCATGCTCTGTAGGTGACCTGCGTCAATGTAGTGTATGAATAGAATAATGGAGTGGGTGTACAGTAATTATATTCTCTCTGTGCCTCGATTGTTTGACAAAGTGTGTGGTATGAATGTGAGTATAAAGTATCTGGAAAGATCCTGAAATGGAATTTACTGCTGAACAGATTTACTACATTACACTAGGCGAGTATGTTAGACTCTTGGGTGTTCAGTGGCTCAGTCTCTAAGCATAACATTTTCCAAATCTAAGGACCGCTGTCTTAATTGATAATACACCACACATAAGTGTAAGGGTATGTTCACACAACCTATTTTCAGCCTTTTTTAACGCCGTAAAAATGTGGGGGCTGAACGCCTCCAAACAACTGCCGATTGATTTCAATGGGAAAAACGGCATGGCGTTCCGTTTCCACAGGGTGTATTTTACGCGGCCATTTAGAAAAACGGCCATGTAAAAAAACGCATCGTAAAAAGACGCCTCGTAAAAAGAAGTGCATGTCACTTCTTGAGCCGTTTTTGGAGCCGTTTTTCATTGACTCTATAGAAAAACAGCTCCAAAACCGGCAGTAAGAAACGCGAGTTGCTTAAAAAACGGCTGAAAATCAGGAGCTGTTTACCCTTGAAAACAGTTGTGTATTTTCAGCCGTTTTTTGTTAAGCGTGTGAACATACCCTAAGTAACTAATCCTTCTCAATCAAGGAACGTTATCCTGAACATTAGCATGTTTAGCGCACAAATATGCTTATGTTCGACTTCACAAAACAGATATGCGCTTTTCATGGAAACATGCTACATTTTCATATAACCGTAGGAAAGCTCTCAGAACATCTGTTAGCCATTCATCTCTATACCTCTTAATCCTTCCAAACCTTTCTCGGTTTTATATGAAATATACTTTTAAAAATGTTATAGACTACTGTGAGTGTGCAACTTGATTCTTACCAAGTATAATTCTACCGTTTCCAAGTAAAGGACTGCTGCAAGGGAGCAAAGGTGATTATTCAACACAGACACTGACTTTCTAAACTGCAGCTGAGGTTGTAAGGATTCCTGCAAGTATAATTTGGAAAGTTTATAAGAATGTACATATTGAAGCTATAAAGCTGGGTTCATAAGTATTCATGGGTGACTAAACATAAATTTTTAGGTAACTTAGTCACTCTCTACAGTAATGCAACCGGATTTAACCTCCATTTCTCTCAATGAAAAAAAAGATGAGCAAATTAGCATTTTTGTTTTCTCGGTCCCCCAAATTGACAGCCAATAGAATACACATTATTAGCTTTAGCTCTGAAAGTGAAGCACCGACATGTTAAATCAATCTGTGACTGACAGCCAGGATCAGAGAGAATTCCAAATCCAACCATTTAATCCAGTGGCGGACACAGACAGCTGTGGCCCCTGTGCAAGAGCAGTATATGGGCCCCTTGCGCTTCAATATTTCATCATATATCACCCCCTTATGTATCTCATACATTCTATGAGTAATTGTTACCTATAAAATTCATCATCTCAGGCATTTACATGCAATCTAATAGACAGAGGAAGGCTGCTTTAAGGTGACAGTGGTCCCCTTTACCTGTTGGACCCATTTGCTGCTAGGTAGGTGGCACCAATGGCATGTCCGCCCCTGATTTAACTCCTTAAATGCTGCGGTCAATTGCAACCACAGCATTTAAGTTGTTTTACTGAGGGACGGTCGTCTGTCTGTCACCCATCAGCGGCCCGTGAAATTGATCGCAGTCCGCCGATGGGTTGCTATGGCAGCTGGGGCCTAACAAAGGACCCAAGGCCTGCAGTGGCTATATACCTATTAGGCTATGTCAGAGGCACAACCTGATAGGTTGCCTGTCAGTTTTACACTAAAAGGCAATAATGCTGTGGTGTACTACGGTCCATTCACAAGCTGCAGTTGAGATACGGTTAAAACCGCATCCGAAAACCTCATGCATTCTTACCATGATTTAATGCATTTTTTATGCGTTTGCAGTTTTCAACCACAAAGAAGAATGCAGCAAACTGCTGTAAAAATGCATGCGGATTCGGGATGCGTTATTTAGATACGGTTTCAACAGCTTCTCTACCGCAACGTGTGAATGGACCCTGAGTATACCAAAGCATTATAGAAGCGATCATATGATTTTTTTGTGAGGGCCCCTAGATGGATTAAATAATTTATTAATTAAAGTGAAATAAATTAATTTAAAAAAAAGTGTTCACATAAAATATAATTAATAGTTAATCACTAAGGGCCTGTTCACATCAGCATTGTCCTTCCGTTTAGCTTTCCGTTTATCTGTTCCGTCAGAGGAACAGATGAACAGAAAGACAAACAGAAAGTATTGTTTCCGTTTGTATTACCATTGATTTCAATGGTATTTCTTTGGCTTCAGTTTGTTCCAGTTTGCCTCTGTTCCACTAGGTTTCCGTTTTTTTCACAAAAAACGATAGCGTTGAAAAAATTAAAAAGTAATGGCTCTTAGAATGCACTGCTGAAAAACGAAAAAGACAATTTGTAAAATTGGCCTGATTGTTAACAGGTTCGGCGCCCCCATCACCGATCTGGCCAAAAATGGCGGAAAATATCGCTAGACTCACTGATACTCCCTACCACCCTCAGTACTACCCTTACTCCTCCATACCTCACTAACCTTTCCACCACTCTCACCCAACACTCAGCAAGACGCCTCACCACATGGTTAAACATGTTTTTCCTTTCGTAACTACAGTTATTTTGACAACAATATTTTGAAAAACATTTTTCTGATTTTTTTTTGTTATTTATCATAACTTGTGACATGATGTGTATTTAACTTTCAGTGAAGTACCAATAGAAAACTGAAATGATCTCTGAACTGATTGATATGAAAATAGCAAAAGTTGTCTGTCCACCTGTACGGTGCAAAAATTTCCAGCGGTGAAATGCTCTAATGCTGCAAATATGTTAATTAGTTTATCTACTGAAAATCAACCTTTGGACTAAAAATACTTAATCCCCAGAGACACTGACACCTAAAGAATATCATCTTATTTTCTAAATCCACACCTCTGGCACATACATTAACATAGATTTAGGTCAACATTCAGCTTAAAGTTATATGTCATACATTACTTTTTGCTATAAATATACTCAACATTATAAACACACTTTACGATCTAAAGTATTTGAACACACTAAGGCTCTGTTCACATCATGCTTTTGTTTTACATTTGTGAAATATCTTCCAGCTTATGTGCCAAACGTACTTTCCTGACATATACAACTAGATACTATACAGTGGCTGTCATGGCCGCGGGCCGTCAGGCTTAATCACCTCCTGACGGCTGCAGCCATGGATCTACAAGCACTGGCCCCAGCCTCCTCCTCAGGAGACACCAGCGCTCACTTCCGCTGACCTCGGCCGGATCCCGCTCGTGCCCGCTCTTAAAGGGCCAGCGCGCGCACCTGAGTTAAAGTCAAAATTAGCCCATGAGCACCCTGGACTATAAGAGGGGCCCAGCCCCTTCCTGCCTTGCCTGAGCGTTGTTGTCTTACCTTAAGTTTGTCTAAGCAAATGGTCTCATAGTGTTTCCCAGTTCCCAGTGTTTCCCGTTCCTGCTACCTGTAACCTGTATCCTGTGCTATTCTGGTCAAGTGCTGTGTCATGCTGTGCTGTATACCACGCCTGGCGCCTGTCTGCTGCCTAGTCCCAGCCAAGCCTGTCTTACTACTGTCCGAGCTACCACAGGTACACTATACGAACTGGGGACTGTGAGCTGTGTCCTGTTGGCCAGCTGCCATACCATCAAGGCGGTATGGCCCAGTGGGTCCACGTACCCAACGTGACAATAGCATACATTATCCATGTTAAAAAAGATGTATACCACGCTGTATATGTTTTTTGCCATGGCCAACTATATAGAAAAGCGCAGCAGGTTATGCTTTCCTATACAGTAAAAAAATGGATAGCGACATGTACCTGCCTGACAGATGCCAAAAGGACACTCTTTTGCCATTCATCGAGCCCATAACGGTCTATAGACCTGTTCCCTGTATACGTCGTAAGCATTTTTTGGTGTATATGCCGAACGTACATATCAGACAGAGTATGAAGCTAGCCTTGCCCCCACATTTATAGGTGCTTGTTAAACATCTTAAAGGGGTTATTCGGAGAGATAAATTGATGGCCTTTACTCGGGATAGGCCATCAATATCTGTTCGGTGGGCGTCCGACTCTCGGCACACTCGTCGATCAACAGTTTGAAGGGGCCACGGCGCTCATGGGAGTGCTGCTTCCCCTTCATTCCTTTCACTGCTCCATACTGTAAAACACAGACACACTTGTTGCGGCAGTTCACAGTTGGGAGAAGACTATAATACTCTAAACCGCTGCTAGAAGTGTGTCAGCGTTAGGCCATAATTTTTTTTCTCTCTGGATAACCCCTTTAATCCAAAACTAGAGGCATTAAAGAGGACATGTCACTAGGTCATATAAGTTTAACTGGTTTACTGACCTGAATAGCGCTGTCTCCCTGATTCCAGTGCTGTTTTGTTTTTCCTGGGCCTTCCTACTCCAAATATATGGCCCACTGTTGTTTTGGCACCCTCTATACTAATTTTGCTGTAGTTTGCCAACAGGGCGCAAACTACCCTCATCTGCCCTGCGCTGATTGGTCACCATCAGAGACAGGAAAGCTCCACCCATCAGGTTACTACAGCAAATTAGCATATAGGGAGCCAACACAACAGTGCTAGAATCCGGGAGATATTGCTATTCAGGTCAGTACACAAGTTCAACCTATGTGAACTAGTGACAGGTCCTCTTTAAATATCATGTTGAAACAGAAACAGGACCTTTTCCACATTTTTGACACGTTTTAATGCATATAATAGAAAGGCGATTGAGTACAGTTGCTTACTGATAGAAACGCAGGCCATAAAGCCCACAACATTAACAGACTTTGATGGAAACAGCATCGGATTGTGTAGAGGTTCATTCTCTGACATGAGCATCTTTCTGATGAGTGAGATTCAGTGCTCTTATAATCTGTAAGTGGGGGATCACTCATTGCATTTCGAGCTATTGTAATAGCAAAGATTCATGCTTTCCAAACGTCTAGAATAGGTAGGTTACACTATACCTCCAGTTATGTTTCATATTTTGACCATTGTCATAGTTTTTGAAGAAAATTGAAGAGGGAACCGTTTTGCTCACATATATAAAATGAAACAAAATAAAAAGCTGTTAAAAACTCTTTTTTTTGCTTGGTCCACAATATCAGCTTTTTCACTTTACGAATGACGTTACAGGAAGGACACTGATGCATCCAATATGCAGACCATTAAGAGAATAGCGCATAGTTTCTGAGGTCAAACTAACATGCAGTGCACTGTAAAAGCTGTGTTACCTTGGCAAATAAGCAGACTTTTCTCATGTGAACTGTTATTTTTGATGCATTAAGAATCCCTTTGGAAGATTTGTCTCTATGATTATGACTAATACTTGGCAATCATGCACCTTTATCAACTTATCAGTTCATATTTATTCAAAAATCCCACATTCAATTCATAGATGAGGTTAAAACAATCAAATTAATTTGTGAAGAAATAAGTTTAGATGAAATGTATGGACATTTTATCAGCAGTCCAGGGACTTCTTTGTAAAATTGACATGAACTTTTAAATTTCCCAGTGAAACGATAACTTTCTCTACCAATTGACTTTTAGAGATAGATTTCTAAATTGCCAAAAAGAGAAATTTTAAAGAAATACTGTAACTTTTTTATGTTACTATATGCCCCCTAAGGCATTTTCAGCGATTCCCTACCATACTTGTATTGTCCATATATTGCTCTTTTTACTAGTGTGAGGAATTCATGTATTGACAGTACAGTACGGTGAGTATGCATTTTTAGCAACAGCTGCAATAAATGAGAGTTAATGGTCAGAAAAGTGTCCATAGACTAATACAGTCCGCAGTAAAGGATGGACTACAGCAACCCTTTCTGGAGACCGGGGAGTGGCAGGGAAGCTCTATACTGTACAGAACATAGTCTGATCTTGTCTTATATCTGTGTCATCTTGTCTTATCTAAGCCACCAGCACTACAAAAGAGCTGTCATCTGTCATTAAAGAGGCTCTGTCACCAGATTTTGCAACCCCTATCTGCTATTGCAGCAGATAGGCGCTGCAATGTAGATTACAGTAACGTTTTTATTTTTAAAAAACGAGCATTTTTGGCCAAGTTATGACCATTTTTGTAGTTATGCAAATGAGGCTTGCAAAAGTCCAAGTGGGTGTGTTTAAAAGTAAAAGTCCAAGTGGGCGTGTATTATGTGCGTACATCGGGGCGTTTTTAATACTTTTACTAGCTGGGCGTTCTGATGAGAAGTATCATCCACTTCTCTTCAGAACGCCCAGCTTCTGCCAGATCACGCTGTGACGTCACTCACAGGTCCTGCATCGTGTCAGACGAGCGAGGACACATCGGCACCAGAGGCTACAGTTGATTCTGCAGCAGCATCAGCGTTTGCAGGTAAGTAGCTACATCGACTTACCTGCTAACGCCGATGCTGCTGCAGAATCATCTGTAGCCTCTGGTGCCGATGTGTCCTCGCTCGTCTGACACGATGCAGGACCTGTGAGTGACGTCACAGCGTGATCTGGCAGAAGCTGGGCGTTCTGAAGAGAAGTGGATGATACTTCTCATCAGAACGCCCAGCTAGTAAAAGTATTAAAAACGCCCCGATGTACGGACATAATACACGCCCACTTGGACTTTTACTTTTAAACACACCCACTTGGACTTTTGCAAGCCTCATTTGCATAACTACAAAAATGGTCATAACTTGGCCAAAAATGCTCGTTTTTTAAAAATAAAAGCGTTACTGTAATCTACATTGCAGCTCCTAGCTGCTGCAATAGCAGATAGGGGTTGCAAAATCTGGTGACAGAGCCTCTTTAAATCCACCACTCTCTAAGGAGATGCTGACCCTTTTCCAGTCAGCGCAGCAAAGATAAAAGTGTGCTGCAGAAAACAGGAAATGTCAGCCTGTTTTGTGTTATCTAGTAGCCAGAGCAAAACTGGAATAATAGTCACTGCCAACAAAATTATTTTTTCTTTATAAAAACTTTAAATAATATATACACTCTTTAAAAAAACTATTTGGGTAACAGAATTATATCAGGGACATACTATTAATGCAATTACCTAATATACATAAGGGCACACCAAAGGTGAAGTAATGCTTTTCAGGGGTGTCAACTTTTTTTTCTGCATCTTACCCAAAAATCAGAAAGCCAAAACTGTGATGGGCAAATTGAAAAAAAAAAAAGATAAAAGATTAAAAGTAATATGTGCATAGTTCAGAATGCTAATATTAATCACGGATACATCTGTTTTTATTATGGACCCTGGCCAAAAATCCCATATTTTTATGGACTATCAGTAAATTTATTCACAGTTGGCAACCCTACTGCTTTTAATATATTATAATTATAAGTTTTTTTTCTGGTTTTTTTTAACGAAATAAGGTATATAAAATTTGAATACACAGACTGTATTTTAAAATAAAGTACAACATACACTCCTCAACATTGAAATTGCAACTCCAAGAAGGGCAATCTATAAGGTCATGCAAATTGAGTAGCCAGATTGAAAGCAAAGCTTTTTAGCCACATGAAACCTCAAAAATCGGATCAAGTGATGTGGGATTATTGTGCGATGCCTCCTGTTCGTCGACTTGCCAGTTATCGCCACTTGTTGCAAACTGAGAGGGACAGAAACCTTGAACTGGGAGACCTGGGTTTTATCACTCCGGCAGATAGCTACACGCCTAGGTCGAGATGTCAGCACTGTTCACCATTGCGTGTCCCGGAGGTTGGGAGAACAACAACGAAAGGGAATGACAGCAAGAGGTGCACGGAGGCGAACCTCTGCATGGACGCATCGTCTGATTGGAAGAATGGCGCGTAGTGATCCATTTTCTATTGCAAGTAAAAGTAGACGTCGCATCCCAAGCATTAGTATATGGGAGGGGGGAAACTTTTCAAGCTGGGTGTTGACCATGGCGGCCATTTAAGTCGGCCATTTTGTATCCAACTTTAGTTTTTTCAATGGGAAGAGGGTCATGTGACACATCAAACTTATCGAGAATTTCACAAGAAAAACAATGGTGTGCTTGGTTTTAACATTACTTTATTCTTTCATTAGTTATTTACAAGTTTCTGACCACTTATAAAATGTGTTCAAAGTGCTGCCCATTGTGTTGGATTGTCAATGCAACCCTCTTCTCCCACTCTTCACACACTGTTTCTAGGAAACTGTTCATCTAGGAATGCTCGGACCTGACACCCATAATGTGGTGGTGCACCATCTTGCTGGAAAAACTCAGGGAACGTGCCAGCTTCTGGAAAGTGGATTGGTTGTCGTGGGCCAGTTGAATGGCCCCCTAGGTCTCCCAATCTGACCCCCTTAGACTTTTATCTTTGGTGTCATCTGAAGGCAATTGTCTATGCTGTGAAGATACGAGATGTGCAGCAACTGAAACTACGGATACTGGAAGCCTGTGCTAGCATTTCTTCTGCAGTGTTGCTATCAGTGTGTGAAGAGTGGGAGAAGAGGGTTGCATTGACAATCCAACAAAATGGGCAGCACTTTGAACACATTTTATAAGTGGTCAGAAACTTGTAAATAACTAATGAAAGAATAAAGTAATGTTAAAACCAAGCACACCATTGTTTTTCTTGTGAAATTCTCGATAAGTTTGATGTGTCACATGACCCTCTTCCCATTGAAAAAATTAAAGTTGGATACAAAATGGCCGACTTCAAAATGGCCGCCATGGTCAACACCCAGCTTGAAAAGTTTCCCCCCTCCCATATACTAATGTGCCACAAACAGGAAGTTAATATCACCAACCATTCCCATTTTATTTAGGTGTATCCATATAAATGGCCCACCCTGTAGATTATTCTTCTATATATTTCATTTTCATATTATTATTTTATTATCTTCAGTTGTTCATTCTATATTCATGTAATTTTATTGCCTCTTTGTAAAAAGTACCTTCTTTTTCACTATTTCAGCGACAGTGACAAAGGCCGTGGGTCGGCCGAAACGTCCTATCAAGTCGCTTACTACTTCGATACCACCATTCTTGTTGCAATAAAACTTACATTTAGTTTGCATCTGGATCTCTTGTGTACCTTTGTGTGTGCTGGGGTTATATTTCTTCATATTGTGGGATCCTCGTCCCTACCCTACTAGCACCACACCAACAAATTGAGGAGTGCATCCCAATATTTATTCTTGATTGTCGGACCCTTCTAGTCTTCATTTCAAGTACACTAACAGCTCGGTGTTACATTGATATGGTCGTGGAACCAGTGGTACGGCCATTTCTCAAAAAAGTCCCAGAAGCCGTTTTTCAACAGGACAACACCAGGCTGCATGTTGCTCGTGTTACTGTGAGCAGCCGCATGGCCTAAATGTGCTACCATGGCCTGCAGCATCTCTGGACTTGTCTCCCATCGAGCACATCTAAGACGTCACTGGTCAGCAATTGCAAAGGGAGCTGCCAGCAGCCAATCTTGATGATTTGCATGCCCAAGTGCATTCAGCGTCGCATAACATTCCACAGACAACCATTAATAACCTCATTGATAGCATGCCAAGGCGTGTAAGTGTGTGTATTTCTGTGAATGGTGTTCATACCCGATATTGAATAATTCAAGATGTTTGGAATATTTTGTTTCCATTTTTTTTATCATTTGCATATCATTAACCTGTCTATCGATCCTGTGATTTCCACAATTCCAAAACGTTTTCTTCTTGGTGTTGCAATTTCAATGTTGAGGAGTGTATGTGTTCCCTGTCAAATAGCCTCCTTATTTGGGTAGTGAAAGTGAGATTTGCCATTTAAAATTCTTATGACCCGCCTAGCAATGGGATACAATCTGTTACTTCACAGCATTTACTATTATTTTAAATATATATATATAATATAATATATATTTTGTTTGTAAAGAGACCATAATAAACAACAGACACAATTTTAAATAGGATGTGACAGATCTCAGCGAGACTGCTGCTTGGACAATTCCTGTCTAAATTGGGGGTCCCATTACTGAATCTGGTATTGATATGGAAACCGCTGAGTAGGTGCTGAAAGGAAAACTCAAGAAGCACAGTGCCCACTGAAATAATGCAAGAAAAGAATAAACCCAGTTGTAGCTCACATAAAGGTGCCCCAAGTGCAATTCACCCTCTTAAAAGGGAATATGAGCCTTGACAAAGCGCTTGTGGCGTGAAACGGTCGTTGGCATCCTCCACATTATAACAGACCAAGATCAACTTCAATAAACCTTTTATTGCCACTGCAGTGAGTGCCTCGTATTTTCTACTTTCTACAAATCAAGTTTTACACATGTGCTGTTTTCTACCGATGAGCACCCCGCGGGCAACATTTTGACAGCTGTATTTCCACGTGTTTTAAGCCACACAGCTTTTATACGCAGAGTCTGTGTTTTTCCTTGCATTGGGGCAGTGCCAGCCTTCTTTCTCTTCCAATTAGTATTAAAAGGGAATATATAGTCAGAAGGTGAATATTATTTAAACCACGTACAAACTTCCTGTTAGGTAGCTTAGTTTTCCCCTGTGCTGTGCAGGCTAGGGGTGTGCTATCAGAATCACCTCATCACTGGAGGGAGGGGTTACAATAACAGATGACATCTCTATTGTACTGATGAAGGCTTTATTCACACCATGCCTTAAAGAGGACCTGTCACTAGGTCATATAAAGGGGGTTTTACACTGGGCGATTATCGGGCCTATAAGCGTTCATAGAAGGCTCGATCATCTGCTGATCATATAGTTTAAAAAAAAAAATATATCATTGTCGGCAGCGCATCTCCATGTCTCGTTGATCGGTGCTCGCTGCACCAGCCGATTATCGACCGGTGTAATAGGGCCTTAAGTTGAACTGGTTTACTGACCTGATTAGTACCATCTCCCTGATTCCAGCGGTTTTTGTTTTTTTTCTTTGGCCCCCTCCCATTTCAGAGATATGGCCTACTGTTTTATTGGCTCCCTCTATGCTAATTTTCTGTAGTTAGCCAACAGGATGTGAACTACCCTCTTGCTGCCCTATGCTGATTGGTCAGCATCAGAGGCAGGGAAGCTCCACTCCGTTGGCTAACTACAGTAAATTAGCATATAGGGAACCAACACAACAGTGGGCCATATCTCAGGAACGAGGGGATCCAGAAAAAAAAAGAAAACATCGCTGGAATTAGGAAGACTCAGGTCAGTTACCAGTTCAATTTATATGACCTAGTGACAGGTCCTCTTTAACTAAGGTGGTGTACTTTTTTAAATATATACAGTACAAAAAGAATTAGTATCTGTTTAATACTCCCCCACTTTTTTCTTAGAGAACAGGATATTTTGTCTAAAATGCAAATCTATGACATACGTTAGCATATGTTTACACAAAATAAAGTATAGAATTACATTTTTTTGGCGTGCCTAGAGTAATAGCATAGCAACACTACATATTTTCTTATAACAGGCGCCCCAATAGGTCACTAATAATTATGGATAAATCTGTGGCTGGCAATTAGGCACAGGTGCCCCATGGGAGTCTGGCTGCCCCACATATATTTTAAGCAACAGTGTCCCCATGGGTGTCAAGCCACAGATACCTCTATAATTGTCAGCCACAGTTCACTCCCATAATTGTTAGCCACAGTTCAATCTCATAATTGTCAGTCACAGTTCACCCTCATAATTGCCAGCCACAGCCCCCCTTATAACTGCCAGCCGCACACCCCCTCACATGTTGTCAGCCACAGTCCCGCCTATAATTGCCACCGACAGTCTACCTCCCATAATTGTCAGCCACAATTCCCCCTATAACTTCCAGCCATAGCCCCCTATAATTGCCTGCCACATTCCCCCATATAACTGACAGCCACACTCCCTCCCATAATTGCCAGACAAAATTATGTACATTGCTTCAGAATCTCTGTAAGTGTGTAAAGTCTCACCTCACCACTCCGCTTCTCCAACCAAGGACAACATCTGTGTCACAAAGCGGGTTAGTGGACCCTCTAGGCCGTACCGCCGTAGCAGGGAGGCAGCTGGCCAAACAACAGGAAACTCCAGCAATACAATGTCCCGCTCTGGCACTGATGGAGATGGTTGCAGCAGATAACGCCAAACGTGGCGGATGACACAGGTGCCGCAGGTTGCGCCAGACGTGGCGTATTCCTCCGGACGTGGCAGATGACACAGGACGTGGCGGATTCCTCTGGACATGGCAGATGACACAGGTCGTGGCGGATTCCTCAGGACGTGGCGGATTCCTCCGGACGTGGCAGATGACACAGGACGTGGCACGACTCGATACTAAAGGCACAGCATGGCAAACAGGAACAGGGAACAAGGCACTGGTAACAACTGGAGCGGGAAACACTAAGGTACCATTTGCAATACAGACTGGGAAAACTAACAACGCTCAGGCAAGGATCAGAAGGCCTGGGATCTTCTTATAGACCAGGAAATCGTGGCAGTTGATGACGATGACGATTTCCCTAAGGGACACAGCAGACCGGAGCGGAAGTGAGCGCTGGCGTCTCCTAGGAAGGAGATGGGGACCAGCGCTCACGGATTCATGGCTGCGGTCGTCGGGAGGTGAGTAAACCCGACTGCCTGCGGCCATGGACGCTACAATCTGCATGGAGTTTGTATGTTCTCCCCGTGTTTGCGTGGGTTTCCTCTGGGTACTCCGGTTTCCTCCCACACCCCAAAAACATACCAATGGGGAATTTAGATTGTGAGCCCCAATGGGGACAGTAAAAAAGAGGACCTCTGTACAGAGCTGCGTAATATGTTGGTGCTATATAAGTAACTGAAATAAATAAATAATTCTCCCCAGATCTTCCCAGGCACCCACATCATGTCACAGCACATACAAGGCCCTGATACAGTGTCATTACGTATATGCGAAGCAGGTACATAGCACACAACATCCAGTGTCAGTGCTACGTCACATATAAGGCCCTGACGCTGCCTGGCATATGTGCCACGGCCTGATATGTGAGCCTGAGAAGATCGGGGGGAAGCGGAGCGTGGTGGTGAGTAGTACATTTTTTTTTTCATTTACTTTCATATCCTCATGGCGTAGAAAAGTTGATAAATTCCCCCCATTGTGTCCCTGTCTCCTATCCTCCTAGCCCTGTCAGTCAGTGTGAGTAACCTTATATTGCCATGCCCCTTTTGTTTCCTATTGGATGTAGGAAGAGAACTACTGTACAACTGGTAAATGTATATATAGAGAATAGCAGAGTCCGCATTTTGCAGGAATGTCCACACTTCTCACACCTAAGAGTGGAAGGACCTATAGTCCAGTGATATCATTGAGGGGTAAGGACTTGGCAGGGCTGTGCCTAGATATTTCCTATTAGAGTGTCTGCAAAAATCAGTAGTGCGTATAGCATGGAACAAGAGTTCTGAAAAACATACACCCTAGGATTTTTGTTAATAACTTTAATAATTTCTTTATAATTTGTAGTGTATTGGAGCAATTATTTAAAAAAATAGTTTAAAGGGTGACTAAA
The DNA here is from genome assembly GCF_050947455.1 of Rhinoderma darwinii. Lineage (NCBI taxonomy): Eukaryota > Metazoa > Chordata > Amphibia > Anura > Rhinodermatidae > Rhinoderma > Rhinoderma darwinii. Next base: position 112,786,277 of record NC_134692.1, read on the forward strand.
TGCCCAACAAATATCTGACATGTCATAGTGACATGTCAGAAGTTTTGATTGGTGTGGGTCAGAGCACCGAGACCCCCACCAATTGTTAAAACAAAACCGCAGAAACGCTTGTGTGAGCGCTCAGCCGCTTTGGTTCTGTTCGTTTATTTCCAGAAATCAATGTAGTGGTGTACGGACTCGATAGAAAGTCTATGAGCCCGTACTCTGATACATCGGCTTTCTAGAAAAAGCCGAACAGAAACAAAGCGGCTTCAAAATCTTACTTTTACTGAGATGGCTTTCAAGATGGTCTCAGTTGCTCTTTAGTAATAGGATACAATAATTAACCCCTTACCGCACCAGGACGCACCGGTACGTCCTGCATTGAAGTGCTTTAAGGCACCAGGGCGTACCGGTGCGTCCTGGCTAAAAACTGTCACCCTGTCAAAGGACAAGGTGACAGAACTGTGCCGTCAACTGTTAATGACAGCTGATCGGCACAGTAAGACGGCAGGGGAACATTCACAGCGGTCTCCTGTCGGCGATCGCTGTGATTGGTCAGTCAAAGCAGACTGACCAATCACAGCTCCATGTCGTAGTGTATGTGATGGCGCTGGCTCAGAAGCTGAGCCAGCGCTATCACCGCCAGGTATCGGCTGTGCAACACCCCGATGTAACGGCCAGGACCGGAGCTAGGCTCCGATCCGGCCGATTAACACCTTCGATGCATCGATCAACGCGATCGATGCATCAAAGTGTCTTGTAGCCTGTCAGCAACGACGATGGTTGCCACGGGCGCAGGTGTCAGCTGTTTGTCACAGCTGACATCGTGCCCTAACGGCCAGGACCGGAGCTAGGCTCCGATCTGGCCGATTAACCCCTTAGATGCAGCTTTGGCTGCATCTATGTGATTAGATCGTACCCTATGGTTACTAATGACAACCATCGGCACCCGCGGGTGTTCCGATGGTTGCTATGGCAACCGTAGCCTAACAATCGCTTCCTAGTACGGAAGTCTATTAGGCTTGCTGTCAGTGAATAGCTGACAGCTCTAATACACTGCACTATGTAGGTAGTGCAGTGTATTAGAATAGCGATCAGGGCTTCATGCCTTCAAGTTCCCTAGTGGGACAAAAAAAAAGTTAAAACAAGTTAATAAAAATGTTGTAAAAAAGTTACAAAAAAATACGTTTCATGTTAAAAAACACTATAACAGCCTTTTTTCCTATAATAAGTCTTTTATTATAGTAAAACCCCAAAAACATTAAAAAAAGTATACGTATGTGGTATCCCCGCGTCCGTAACGACCCAAACTATACAAATATCACGCTATTTTACCCGTACGGTGAACACCGTAAAAAAATTTAATAAAAAACTATTCCAGAATCGCTGTTTGTTAGTCACTACCCCTCGCAAAACAGAATAAAAAAAAGGATCTAAAAGTTGCATGTCCCCAAAATTATACTATTAAAAACTGCAGCCAATCCCGCAAAAAACAAGCCCTCCCACCGCTTTTTTGACGGAAAAATAAAAAAGTTATGGCTCTCAGAATATGGTGACACCAAAAATAAATTTTAAACAAAAGTGATTTTATTGTGCAGACTATATACATCTGGTATCACCGTAATCGTACCGACCCGCAGAATAAATAAAAATTGTCACTAATAGCGCATGTAAAAAAAATAAAATAAAAAACATAAGAATTGCAGGTTTTTGGTCACCTTGCTTGCCAAAAAAATGAAATACAAAGTGATCAAAAAATCGCATGTACCCCAAAATGGTACCAATGAAATCTACAGATTGTCCCGCAACAAATAAGCCCTCACCCAGCTCTGGTGGAGAAAAAATAAAGAAGTTTTGGCTCTCAGAATATGGCGATGCAAAATGTGCAGAGTGTCCAAAAGCAGATACGATTGGGCACCATTTATCAGTGCGACACCGGCCACACATCTGTGGATAATTATTATACCCTCTTATTATACCCTGATGTTCTCCGCACAGATTACATGTACCCCCACATCATAAACTGAAATGGCAGTAATACGCCAAACAGAACAACTAGCGAGCAAAATCCACGCTCCAAAAGCCAAATGGCGCTCCCTCCCTTCTGAGCCCTGCAGCGTGCCCAAGCAGCAGTGTACGTCCACATATATGGCATCGCCATACCCGCTTAACAGTTTGAGGTATTTGTCTTCAGTGGCACGAACTGGGCACAAAATATTATGCACTAAAATGGCACATACCTGTGGAAATTTGCAATTTTCACTTTGCACCATCCACTGAGTATTCATTTCTAATAGAAAAAAAAAAACCTGTGTGGTCAAAATGCCTTCAGGGGTGCAGTTTCCAAAATGGGGGTCACTACTTGGGGGTTTGTTTTACTATTTGACCCCAGAGCTCTGCCATTGTGGGCTAATGCGAAAATCACCAAAATAGGCCTCACATGCGCCTTTCACTCCTAAGCCCTGTCATATGTCCAGGCAAATGATAAATGCCTTGAGGGGTGTAGTTTACAAAATGGGGTCACTTCTCATGGTTTTACACTCTACTCTGGTACCTAAGAACGCTCTGCAAATGCGACATGGCGCCCGTACACCAGTCCAGCAAAATCTGTGCTCTAAAAGCCACATGGCACTCCTTCCATTTTGAGCTCTGCCATGTGCCCAAACAGCAGTTTAGAGCCACACATGGGGTATTGCCGTACTCGGGAGAAATTGGGTAACAAATTATGTGTTGTTTTTCCTCCTATTACCCCTTGTGGGAAAAAAAATGGGTGCAAAACTACATATTTTTGGGAAAAAAAATAATTTTTCATTTTCACTGCCTCATTCTACAACACCTGTGAGATCAAAATGCTCAGTACACCTCTAGATGAATACCCTGAGGGGTAAAGTTTCCAAAATGGAGTCACTTCTCAGGGGTTTCTACTGTACGGTACCTGGGTTCAGGGGCTCTGCAAATGCGACATGGCGCCCAAAAAACAATCAACCAAAATCTACATTCCAAGTAGCAGTCCTGCCTTTCTGAGCCCTGCGGTGTATTCAAGCAGCAGTTTATGACCACATATGGGGTATTGCCGAACTCGGGAGAAATTGCTTTACAATTGTTGGGGCGCTTTTTCTCCTTTATTACTTGTGAAAATGAAAACAATTCAACATTTTAGTGGAAAGAATGTAGATTTTCATTTTCACTGCATAATCCCAATAATTCAGCAAAAAAACTGTGGGGTCAAAATGCTCACTATACCGCTAGATAACTTCCACGAGGGGTATAGTTTTTCAAATGGGGTCACTTTTGCCAGGTTTGCACTATTTTGGCCCCTCAGTGGCTTTGCAAATGTGGCATGGGGCCGCAAACCATTCCAGCAAAACCTGAGCTCCAAAAGTCAAATGGCGCCCCGTCCTTTCTAACTTCCGCCATGTGTCCAAACAGCAGTTTATTACCACATATGGGGTATTACTGTGCTCAGAAGAGTTTGCTTTACAAATATTGGGGTGTTTTTTCTCCTTTATCTGTTGTAAAAATGAAAAAATCTGAGCTAAAACTACATTTTATTAGAAAAAATTTAGATTTTCAATTTCACAGCATAATTCCCATAAATTCCACAAAAACCGTGTAGGGTCAAAATGCTAACTATACCCCTAGAAAAGTTCCTTGAGGGGTGTAGTTTCCAAAATGGGGTCACTTTTGGGGAGTTTCCACTGTTATGGTCCTTCCAGGGCTTTGCAAACACGAAATGGCACCGAAACCCATTCCAGCAAAATCTGTGCTCCAAAATCCAAATAGCCCTCATTCCCTTCTGAGGCGTGCCGTGGGTCCAAACAGCAGTTTATTACCACATATGGGGTATTGCCGTAATCGGGAGACATTGCTTTACAAATGTTGGAGTGATTTTTCTCCTTTATTCCTTGTAAAAACTAAAATATCGTATGTTTTTTCAGAAAAAAAGTAGATTTTCATTTTCACAGACCAGTTCCAATAAATTTAGCAAAAAACCTGTGGGCTAAAAATGCTAACTATACCTCTTAAAAAATTCCTTGAGGGGTGTAGTTTCTAAAATGGGGTCACTTTTGGGGGGTTTCCACAATTTTGGCACCACAAGACCTCTTCAAACCTGACATGGTGCTTAAAATATATTCTAATAAAATAGAGGCCCCAAAATCCACTAGTTGCTACTTTGCTTCTGAGGCCGGTGTTTCAGTCCATTACCGCACTAGGGCCACATGTGGGATATTTCTCAAAACTGGAGAATCTGGGCAATAAGTATTAAGTTGCGTTTCTCGGGTAAAACCTTCTGTTTTACAGAAAAAAATGGAATAACGGATTTTCTGCCAAAAAAATGAAATATGTAAATTTCCCCTCTACTTTGCTTTATTTCCTGTGAAATGCCTAAAGGGTTAAAATAATTTCTTAATGCTGTTTTGAATACTTTGAGGTGTGCAGTTTTTAAAATGGGGTGTTTTATAGGGGGTTTGTAATATATAAGGCCCTCAAAGCCACTTCAGAACTGAACTGGTCCCTGAAAAAATAGCCTTTTGAAATTTTCTTGAAAATGCGAGAAATTGCAGCTAAAGTTCTAAGCCTTGTAACGTCCTAGAAAAATAAAAGCATGTGAAAGAAACGATGCAAACATAAAGTAGACATACAGAAAATGTTAACTAGTAAATATTTTGTGTGGTATTACGATCTGTTTTACAAGCAGATACATTACAATTTAGAAAAATGCAGATTTTTTCAAATTTTCTCTAAATTTTGGTGTTTTTTACAAATAAATATTAAATTTAACGACGACATTTTTTCAGTATCATAAAGTACAACATGTCACGAGAAAACAATCTCAGAATCGCTTGGATAGGCAAAAGCATTCTGGAGTTATTTCCACATAAACTGACACATGTCAGATTTGCAAAAATCGCCACGGTGTCCACAAGGCCAAAATAGGCTGTGTCCTTAACCTTCGTCAGGTTGCGAAACGCGCGTCAAGGTGCTCGGTGTCCAGGTGCCATATCACACTTTTATCATGTCCTCCTCAGGTATGCTGAACTATCACCACCATTAACTTTAAATTAGTGTGTGTTACTAATCGTATCTTCATCTTTTTCTTACACTGTTTTGAAATAGGATTACTATCCTAAATGGTTATGCCATTTCTTGGATCCCTTATTCCGATTGTAATAACACACATGGTATTTAATTCATATTTCACCTGAGGATTATATGCATTTTGTGAAGATTGAGTATCACTCATGATCTATGATATCATATTAGGGGTCACCTGGCTTTCTTTTAATAGATTTTAAACGTCTATAGTATATACTTGGGAGGGGGGTTATTTTTGTACTTTTTGTACTGATGTGTAATAAATTGTAAATTTGTTTAATAAAATTGTATTTTTGACAAATATAATTGTATGATATCAAGATTTCCTTTTTTGGTTTACTAAAGGTAACATGTAGTTTATAACGTACGGTGAACACTGTATATAAAAAAAAAGTGGCACAAGCTGGGCACGACATATTTGACACTGAATTGGCATATCTAGGGAAAAATTTTAATTTGTACCTTCCGCAGCGCAATCATTTATGGAAAAGACACGTGGGGTGAAAATGTTCACTACACCTCTTAATAAATGCCTTGAGGGGTGCAGTTTCCAAAATGGGGTCACTTCTCAGGGGTTTCTTTTATTATTTCACATCAAAGCCTCTGCAATTGTGAACCAATACTTTATATGTCGCCAAATTAGGCCTCAATTTTACATGGTACTCTTTCACTCCTGAGCCCTGTCGAATGTCCAGGCAAAAGATTAGGGCCACACATAGGGTTATTCTAAAACAGGGAAACACAGCATAATAATTGAGAGCTGTCTTGTTATGGTGGCACAAGATGGGCACCACATATTGGCGTATATAAGAAAAAAATCCCATTTTCATTCTCCCACATCGTGTGCACACGAATTTCTGCAAAACACCTGTGGGGTTAACATGCTCACTACACCCCTAGGTGAATACCTTGAGGGTGTTGTTTCCAAAATGGGGTCACTTCTGGGGGGGATCCACTGTTTTGGTCCCACAGGGACTTTGCAAATGCAACATAGCGACCAGGAACCAAATGCAGCAAAATCTGTACACCAAAAGCAAATGGCGCTCCTTCCCTTCTGAGCCCTGCCGTGTGCCCAAACAGCATTTTATGATCACGTGTGGGGTATTGCCGTACTCCAGAGAAGTTGCTTTACAAATGTTGGGGTTCTTTTTTTCCTTTATTTGTTGAGAAAATTAAAAATTTGGAGCTAAAGCTACGTCTTATTGAAGAAAAAGGATTTTTTTTATTTTCACTGCCCAATTCTAATAAAATCTATGAAACACCTGTGGGGGCAAAATGCTCACTACACCCCTAGATGGATTCCTCAAGGGGTGTAGTTTTCTCAATGGAGTCACTTTTTTGGCGTTTTCACTGTTTTGGTCCCTCAGGGGCTTTGCAAATGCGACATGGCCTGCGCAAACCATTCCTGCTAAATTTGAGCTCCAAAAGCCAAATAGCGCTCTTTCCCTTCTAAGCTCCGCCGTGTGTCCAAACATCCGTTTATAACCACATGTGGGGTATTGTTTTACTCGGGAGAAATTGCTTTACAAATGATGTGGTGCTTTTTCTCCTTTAGTCCTCGTGGAAATTAGAAAAAATTAGCTAAACCTACATTATCTTTGAAAGAATGACGATTTTCATTTTCTCGGTCTACTTCCAATAATTTCTGTCAAAAACCTGCGGGGTCAAAATGCTCACTATACCCCTAGATAATTTCCTCAAGGGGTGTAGTTTCCCAAATGGGGTCACTTTTGGTGGATTTCCACTGTCTTGGCACCGAAAGAGCCCTTGAAACCTGACATGGTGCCTAAAATATTTTCTAATAAAAAGGAGGCCCATAATCCACTAGGTGCTCCTTTGCTTCTGAGGCCGGTGCTTCAGTCCATTACCGGACTAGGGCCACATGTGGGATATTTCTAAAAACTGCAGAATCTGGGCAATAAATATTGAGTTGCGTTTCTCTGGTAAAACCTTCTGTGTTACAAAAAAAATAGATTAAAAATGAATTTCTGCAAAAAAAAAATGAAATGTGAAAATTTCACCTCTACGTTGCTTTAATTCCTGTGAAACGTTTAAAGGGTTAAGAAACTTTCTAAATGCTGTTTTGAATACTTTGAGGGGTGAAGTTTTTAAAATGGGGTGACATTTTGGGGGTTTCTAATATATAAGGCCCTAAAAGCCGCTTCACAACTGAACTGGCCCCTGTAAAAATAGCCTTTTGAAATTTTCTTGAAAATGTGAGAAATTGCTTCTAAAGTTCTAAGCCTTGTGACGTCATAGAAAAATAAAAGGACGTTCAAAAAACAATGCCAATCTAAAGTAGACATATGGGGGATGTTAATTAGCAACAATTTTGTGTGGTATAACTGCCTGTCTTACAAGCAGATACATTTACATTTAGAAAAATGCAAATTTTTGCAATTTTTCACAAAATTTTGGTGTTTTTCACTGGTAAATATTGAATTTATCGACCACATTTTTCCACTATCATAAAGTCCAATGTGTCACGAGAAAACAATCTCAGAATCGCTTTGATAGGTAAAAGCATTCCGGAGTTATTACCACATAAAGTGAAATATGTCAGATTTGAAAAAATGGGTCTGGTCCTGAAGGCCAAAATGAGCTTGGTCCTGAAGGGGTTAAAAAGGTAAACTATCGGCAGCACATCTCCCTGTGTAAACAGGGAGACACGCTGCCGAAATGATAATAACGTATGGAGACGAGCGATCGGAGTAATGACCGCTCTTCCCCATACTAGCTCCTTGTGACAGGAGCAAACGAGCGCCGATCAACCATGTCTCGTTAATCAGCACTCGCTGCACCGGACGAATATCGGCAGATGTAAAAGGCCCTTTAGAGGCATGCTAGGAGTTGTAGTTTGAAAGCCAATTCTATATATAATGCATATAATATTACATATAATAATACATATATAGTACAAAGCGCCTTCTCTACATCCTAGGTATCTATATTCAGTTATGGGATCTGTGCAGCAGACAACCTTCAGTGAACAGATGGATTACAGCTAAAATCCCTGGAAATTTACGCTAAATGTAGCAAGGGCAGCAGTGGAATGGCATGGACCCTGGAAAAATTACTGCTGTACATTTTTTGCTATTTTAAAACTTAGCTATAGTTAGTTAGGCTAGATTTACACGAGCGTGGGGAAACTTGAACATGATAAATATGATGTTTTTCACGTCTGTGGTGCCCCCGTGCGGGTCCCATTTTCACGGATCCCCATAGACTTGAGTCTATGGAGGGATCCGTGAAAACGGAACAAAATAGGACATGTTCTATTTTCCAACGGACCCTTCACACAGTCCGTTGAAACAACGCCCGTGTGAACGGCCCCATTGAATTACATTGGTCCATGTGATGGGCGTTGCTTCAACGGCCATCACACGGACGTATTCAAGGCTCGTGTGAAACAGGCCTTAGTTAACGTTTTAACATGAGCTACACAAAGGTTATTTAAAACCTACCGGCTGGCTCATAACTATAGTTTTTACTTGTTTTCCTGAGTTTCTTGAAAGGTTTGCAATTATCAGGCTTCAAGGGGTACATTACAACCTAGGAAATGAAAAAAACATAACCTGCAAGGATCCTGTCTGCATCTGCTCACCTTCTGTGCATCAACAGTAGAAGCCTCAGTCCCCACTGTGAGAGTATAAACATGACGGCTGTGACTGGATGTGTCCTTGGTGTTTGGCAGGTGCACATGTTTATGCGGTCTAAAGATAGGTACGTATGCAAAGTTACAATCAGTCTGAAGTATTGTTTGTCATGTCATTAAAATTCCCCACGGTAGCCCTACAACTCGCTCAGCCTGTAGTCGACTGATAAATATCCTTTTTCTTGCCAACTCAACATTAAATGATTCTACTTGTAAAGGGAGTGAGTTTCATAACTACAATATAATGGAAACTACTGAAAAACAGCATACAATAATAATTCTCTATATGTGTATTCTGTTCATTATTATTGTTATCATCATTATGCTATGGTTGTTTTAGATTATTTTTTTTGCTTTGTAGTAGACAGTATCTGGCTAATATATTTGCAACATTGACTTCAGCATGTACAATAATTCCTTTTGGATGAGAATTTTTTAGCTAGTTTAATGCGTTATTGATGGAAAGGAAGGAGAAGGATTTCTAGTTGACTCAGATAATGTGAAACAGAAGCCGGGAAGAGACACTATACGGTCAAAAGGAAACTCTGGTGTTTTATTCTAATCTCTATGATGAGCTGATACATTTTAATGTTCGGATGTGGTGGAGACTCTTTCAGCTTTTGTCTTTTAAAAAAAATAAAATATATAGATTATTCAGTGTAGAACAGAAGTCCAGTTTTCCTGCCCATTGGACGTTACCTACCATGAAATAATTTACAGTAACAGTATTTGTTTGAGACTTACTAAGAGTGTGCCTACTGTATAGTTCATAATAGTCATGTAAAGACAGTTCGCTGTCTGGACGTAATGTTTAACCCCTTAGTGACCACGCCTTTTCACAACGGCCACTAAGGGGCCTTAGGCTAGGCCGCCGCCTTTTCACATCTACCGAGTCTAAGTCCTGCATGGGTGTCCCGAGCAGGCTGGAGCGGGTGCTCGGCTCCAACGGAAGTTTACTTTACTTAGATCGTGGCCGTTTAACCCCTTAAATGCTGCAGTCAGTAGCGACCGCAACATTTAAGTTGTTTACAGAGGGAGGGAGCTTCCTCTCTCACCCATTGGAGGCCTGCAAATGTGATCGCGGGCCTCCGATGGGTTGCCATGGCAGCTGGGGGCCTAATAAAGGACCCCAGGCCTGCCCTGGCTATAGTTTTCCATAAAAAGTGGTTTTATTTAGTAAAAGTGTAAAAAAGAAATAAAAGCACACATTTATGGTATCGCCGCGACCGTAATGATCCAAACAATAGAGTTAACATGTCATTTAAACCACAAGGTGAACGCCGTAAAAAAACAATGCAAAAAACAATGGCAAAATTTCTATTTTTTTTCCATTGCCCCCCCCCCCCCAAAAGTCATGATTTAAGTTAATTTATATGTCCCATGTACCCAAAAAAAAAGCACCTATGAAAACTACATCCCGTCCCGCAAAAAACAAGCCCTCATATCACTGCATTGACGGAAAAATAAAAAAGTCATGGCTCTTGGAATGCGACGATTCAAAAACAAATAATTTTAGTTCAAAAGGGTTTTTATTGTGCAAAAGTCAAAAACACAAAAAATCTATACATATGTGGTATCGTCGTCGTACTGACCCGCAGAATAAAATGAACATGTTATTTACGCCGCACGGTGAACGGCGTGAATTTAAAATGCGTAGAATAATGGTGGAATTCCAGTTTTTTTTCTATTCCCCCCAAAAAAAGTTAATAAAAGTTAATCAAAAAATTATATGTACCCCAAAATGGTGGCATTAAAAAGTACAACTTATCCCGCAAAAAACATGTCCTCATACAGCTATGTCGACAGAGAAATTCGACTAAAAAAAAAGGAAAAAAAATTGCTGGGTCATTAGGGCCTAAAATAGGCTGGTCAATAAGGTGTTAATGTGACTGCTTGCCACCTTTTGGGCTCATTCACACAAACATATTACGGCTTTGTACAGCTTCTGAGTGGACTTCTAAGGGGCCCTAATGTACTGTATGACTCTGATTTCATATGTAGGAATATGGAGGTTTTTCTGTCATGACATACTCCATCGGATGCTGTACTATGGATTGATTTTCCCCTGAACTATCACTTTTAGGGTATGTTCACACACACTAATTACGTCCGTAATTAACGAACGTATTTCGGCCGCAAATCCCGGACCGAACACAGTGCAAGGAGCCGGGCTCCTAGCATCATACTTATGTACGACGCTAGGAGTCCCTGCCTTGCTGCAGGACAACTGTCCCGTAGTATAATCATGTTTACAGTACGGGACAGTTGTCCTGCAGCGAGGCAGGGACTTCTAGCATCGTACATAAGTATGATGCTAGGAGCCCGGCTCCCTGCACTGTGTTCGGTCCGGGACTTGCGGCCGAAATACGTCAGTCAATTACGGACGTAATTAGTGTGTGTGCACATACCCTTAGGAGAGAATTATTCAGTAAAACAGTGTTGTACCCAGCACCCAGCATATGCCGGCACACAGTATGTCTACAGCCCTGTAGTACAGAATCACAGGGACTCTAAGTGCATTATGCCATTGTGTACCTTTGAATAAAATGTGCTTTACATTTTATGGAATGATAAGTAAAAAGTATTTTTTGTCCGTTCATGAGAGCTGACCGCCATCTTTCCATAAGAAATCCTTGGTGTGGACCTGCTGTTGGTGCATCAGTAGGACATACAATCATCAGTTTTGTAGACTACATTACTCTGTTGGTCTTCTCCATGGTCACCTGCTCCCTCAAGAATGTATTCTGGCAGTACGCGCCAGCCCAGCACAGAAATGACTGGTTTTGAATGACTAATAACTGATGGAAAACTGGTGTTTTTTTTTTTTTCAAGTAGATCTGTCATCAGACTATGCTGCCCCATATTACAAGGACAGGTACGTTCTCCCATTAGCTATAACAGTCCCAAAATATATTATGCTCTTTTGCTAAAAGGAGAAATCAAAGGATATACTGGACTCATAGTTATGAGCGCACTGTATACATAGGGAAAGCGCTCCCCCGCCTCTCAGCCGTGCCCTCTCAGCTGTAATTGAGTATCTGCAAATACAGCAGCTCATCGATCACTGTGAGCAGTGTGGCGGATCACTCCTCTCGATGCGCATATCCTTAAGACCGTTGTATTCTTTGATCGCAGTTATTAGTCAACAGCACAATCAGTGGCGTAACTACCGCTGTAGGAGCCGTAGCGGTTGCTACGGGGCCCGCGGCATGAGGGGGCCCATGTCGCTCACCGGCACGGGCCCCCACCATGGCCGGATGCTCCGCTAGCTGCCGCTAAGGCTACTACAGCGCGACGCCACTGAACACTATGGCAGAGCAGGGAGGTATGCCATTAAAGGGGTTGTTCCTACAAAAAACATGTATCCCCTATCCACAGGACCGAAAGTCCCCTGAAGTTCTCCATGAGAAACCTCGGACTTCCGCGGTCTGTGTCGGCAGCTCTGTAGAAATGAATGGAGCGCCGGTCGCGCTTGTGCGCATGCCTGACCAGCGCTCCTTTCATTTTTATTGAGCTGCGCAGACTCCGGAAGTCAGAGGTTAGTCATGGAGAACTTCGGGGGACTTTCGGTCCCCCGTTCTCCTTATCGCTAGGGGATACATGTCTTTTGTAGGACACACTATAGGTCTGATTTTTTTTGGGTGTTGGGGCTGTATGGCGTTACCTACAGGGGGGGGGGGCTGTATATCATTACCTACAGGGGGGGCTGTATGGCGTTACCTACAGGGGGGGCTGTATGGCGTTACCTACAGGGGGGGGCTGTATGGCGTTACCTACAGGGGGGCTTTATGGCGTTACCTACAGGGGGGCTGTATGGCGTTCTCTACAGTGGGGGCTGTATGGCGTTATCTACAGAGGGGGCTGTATGGCGTTATCTACAGGGGGATGTATGGCGCTATCTACAAAGGGGGCTGTATGGAGTTATCTACAGGGGGGCTGTATGGCGTTATCTACAGGGGGGGCTGTATGGCGCTATCTATAGGGGGGCTGTGTAGCATTACCTACAGGGGGCTGCTGTATGGCGTTCTCTACAGTGGGGGCTGTATGGCGTTATCTACAGAGGGGGCTGTATGGCGTTATCTACAGGGGGATGTATGGCACTATCTACAAAGGGGGCTGAATGGAGTCATCTACAGGGGGTCTGTATGGCGTTATCTACAGGGGGGGCTGTATGGCGTTATCTACAGGGGGCTGTATGGCGTTCTCTACAGTGGGGGCTGTATGGCGTTATCTACAGAGGGGGCTGTATGGCGTTATCTACAGGGGGATGTATGGCGCTATCTACAATGGGGACTGTATGGAGTTATCTACAGGGGGGCTGTATGGCGTTATATACAGGTGGCTGTATGGCGTTATCTACAGGGGGAGCTGTAAAAAAGGCACTATCTACAAGGGGGGGTTGTGTGACACTCAGGGGAGGGGGAGCCCCAGTCAAAAGTTTGCTATCGGGCCCAGTCTTTCCTAGTTACGCCCCTGAGCACAATATTTTGTCAGGCCCGTTTTGGCTAATAGGAGAACAGACCTGTCCCTCTAACAAGCTGCCCTTACATAGAGCAGCATATTCAGCTGCCAGATACGCTTTAAGCTATTATCCCTAGAGCAGTGGTGGCCTAATAGTAGATTGAGATCTACCGATAGACCTCTTTGGACTAGTAGATCTTGATGCTGCTAGACCATCAGGTTGTCCTGCTGGCTTCACTATAGAATTGGAAATACTGCCTCTTCATGTTTAAGTCTGGTCTAGTGAAATGTTTATTAGTGGAAAATATAGGGACTTGTGTGCTATAAGGTGGTGTGGGTCTAACACACTCCCTCACAACGGATGTACAGCACAAACTAGGGCTGAGGGGAAGACGAATAAGTACGGAACTGTTGTGGGTTCTGAGAAAGGGCAATGATTTGCTGCCATCACTATAAGGAGGGCACTAGAGCATCTGCCAAAGGGGCATACATTACATGCCCCTGGTTCCCTGGTAGTATACCTCTCTCAGGCTACACAAAAAAAAAATAGTCCCTTTACTGGAAAAAAATTCAGCTCTAGAGGGCAACTAATCTACTGGGAAATGTGCAGGATGCAGATAGATCAACTATCTCATGTTTGATAGGGTGCCCTAAAATCCAGAGCCTTGTCTAGTGAGAAATGCTATTCTATCTAGTAAGATTTAAATGGTTCTCTTCTGAAGAGCCTATTATTTACAGACGGTATTCATCTCAGTGTTATCACTTCTATTATCACTTCTAAATATAACCTGCCAACACGTATGTTTTCTGCAAACCGGTGTTAACATTGGTGTAATATTTCTTTTCATACATCATCAAGATTTTAAAGAGCTTGTAATAAAACAGTTAGCTGCTTTCTGAAGGGCTATATATAGGGCTATATATCTAGTGATTATATTAGCAGCAAATGGACTTAAAATGACAATTTTGTGCAAATAGTCGTGATGCCCCTCCTGATGAAATCTTCTCCCATTTTGACTCTACCTCTTGCTAACCTACTGAATATATCATCAAGAAATAGGGGGCAAATGAAAGGGAGTATGCCTGCAGGATACTGTTACCATGGACACACATAAAACGGAATAGGCGCTTTTGGCACAAAACAGTACGATATTTTAATCAAGACTCTTTGGAAAGTTGCTTCTTATTTCATTTCAGATGCACTGGAGTAATGATAAAAAAAATGGTTATGAGGTGGACATAGCCCTTACAAAAAAGTGACGCATGATGGAATCACACCAGAAACTAATATTTGACCCTTACTCATCATACATGTACATACATATTGTAGGTATGAGTCAGGGTCAAATATTAGTTTCTGGTGGGATTCCATCATGCCTAATAGACTGCAAAACACAGTCCAGTCAAGCATTATTCTAAGGCCGGGTTCCCAGAGGACGGATACGCTGCGTAAGAACCCACAGTACAGCGTCCGAAAACCGCTCCACATTGTAGTGCTTTTTTTTGGACAGAATTTCCGCTGCAGGAAGCAGCGGTAAAAGTCGCTCATACTTACATAAGCCGTTGTTATGGTGACGCTGCGCTATTTATTGCTGTGCAGTCCGGTCCGACCTTCTTGGATGACGCTGCAGCCCATGTGCCTGTGTTTGGCTGCAGCGGTCACATGGGATGTAACGTCATCCCAGGAGGCCGGACTGCAGGAAGAAGGAGAGAGTTCTGGGTATGATTTTTTTTCCCAGAGTTGCGATTTTTGTGGCGTAGACGCGTCAATTTATTAACCATTACGCTGCATTTTTTTTCCACAGCGTGGGCATGAGATTTTTTAAATATCATCCACTTTGCTGCTACTGTAAATGCTGCGGAATTTCCGCACAGAATTCCGTTGAGGAAATTCTGCAGCGTGTACGCTACGTGGGAACCCGGCAGCAATTGTCCAGAAAAATAGCATGACTGACACAAATCTATGTTACTTCCATCAGTTTCTAGCACCTTTACTTATTTCACAAACCTTCTTCAGTTTAGAAAACTTTTTAGGAAAGAATTCTGTATTTTTTTTATTACAAATTTATTCTAACCGTACCCTGCATAGCACAAAATGTGGTTCCCAATTGAATATTAAACTATAATTTAAACATGAGATCCTACTGTTCATAATTTAAGATGTCAGGGGACCATCTTGTTTAAATTACTGATTCTTGGTTTCCATATTAGCCAAAGAATATATTCCACTGTACGTGCTTTTATATACGGTGTACAGATCTTCTGAATGCTGTGGTATCGTTTCATCACATATATATTAATATGTTCCACATTTGTTACTGTGGTTCCTTCAGCCATTCAAATTATTATTACTGTTCTTTTTTTGTGCTAAATTTAGTTTAGGGAGAGATTTATGAATTTGTAACATCATAAGAGAAGCAGTCAGCGCTTTTAAAAAATGCACTGAGATTACATGATTTTCATTTTGGCCGCTGTGCCTATTGTTCAGACATTCAGAAATGGAGTAGGGAGTAGATTGTATGCAAAAAAATTCTTTAAGGGAGGTTAGTCAAGCCCTGAGAACAAAAAGGTATAGCCATGCGCACCTGGCTCATCTGCACCATCACCAAGCAAGCTGGGCCCACCTGAACCCAGCTGGGCCACCTGAAATTCCTTGGCAACCACAGGCCAATGTCCAGAGACCGCACCCCACAACTGGCGGCACCCCTCCACTGGCCAGACAAACCCTGCTGCAACAGATAAAGGCTTTGATGTCTTTACCTATGATTTCTGATATGGCTTTTTGCTGACCATTCTCTAGCTTTCTCCTATGGTCCTCAGATTGCTGCATGTGGTTGATCATCTGCCTGGAAGCCCAATTGGTTCCTCGCTCTGTACTGCATCTCCTTCTCACACGAGCATGTTCGGTCCGTAAAGGACTGAACGTATTTCGGCCACAAGTCCCGGAACGAACTCAGTGCAGGGAGCCGGGCTCCTAGCATCATAGTTATGTACAACGCTAGGAGTCCCTGCCTCTCCGTGGAACTACTGTGCTGTACTGTAATCATGTTTTCAGTACAGGACAGTAGTTCCATGGAGAGTCATGGACTCCTAGCGTCTTACCTAACTATGATGCTAGGAGCCCGGCTCTCTGCAGTGTGTTCGGTCCGGGACTTGCGGCCGAAATACGTTCCGTCCTTTGCGGACCGAACATGCTCGTGTGAATCCAGCCTTAGAAGGTCCGACTGGTAAATTGTGCTATATGTTTCCATCTTTACACAAACTTGCAATTTTCCACATTGTAGATTTTGTTCACTGAAGTCAACAGGAGGGGGAAAAAAACAGCATGAGGCTACGTTCACAGGTAGCAGATTTATTGCTGATTTTCATACACACAGATTTGCGGATGGAAAATCCGGAGCGGAATACAGTAGCAGTGGATAAGATTTAAACAAATTGTATCCACATGCTGCAAACATTTTCCACACAAAAATGGACCTGCAATGCAATTTTTAAATTCCATAGCATGTCATTTTATCCTGCAGAAAGTGCACGAATTTGTTGCAAACTTTCCTCATTGAATTCAATAAGAATGAAGAAATCTGCAATCAGATCCTATTGTTGTAGCTTTTGCATCAGATTATCTGCAGATCCACTGCAGTATTCCCAAGTCCAGATAGTTTCAAATAAGTTTAAAATAAAGAAAAAACACTAGACTCACTTTTCTTGAAGCTCCAAAAGTAACGCTTTCCTCGGTCTCTTACACCCGGTCTTCAGGGATGACATGTTGACACGTGGCTGCTGCAAGCCATCACTGGAAGCCGGGTGTACAGACACCGAGTTGCCATGGGAGCGCCAGGGGAGAAAAGCATAGTTTTTCTTTACTTTTAGACGACTCGTGCAGGGAAATCTGCACAAAAACCTGAATGATTACTGAGAGTCCATGCAATGCATGAATATGCTAGGTCCGCCACATGTAAGGTTTCCGTTTTTTTAGCGGAAACAGTAACGTAGTCGACTACATTATTGTTTCTGTGAAAAAACTGAAACTGTACAGAACGGAAAAAAATGGAAACCAACTGTAACGGAAGCATTACCATTGAAATCAATAGTAATGCTCGGTTTGGCTTTTTGTTCATCGGTTCCTCCAACAGAAAGGTTGAACAGAACTGATGAATGGAAGCCTGACACTGCTGTAAACAGGTCCTTATACATATACTAAGAAAAATATGCCTAAACCCAAAAAATACAAGAGTATTCCAATAGTATAAAAATATATAAATCTTTATTGTCCCATATTGGGGAAAAACCCCCTAAATAACATACAATTAATAAAAAGATAAAATTAAAAGAAGCCTCGGATGAGAAAATCCACCAGAGATCAGGAAGCTAGAATCTGATCTCCCTAGGTAAACCACAGGTATACTGCACAATCAATGATAACAAGGTCAGAACAATTTATATTTAATACCTAAGTCCATTACCTGCGGTAGACATGACGGCAGATGACACTGTTCCCAATCCGAGGAGACACCTTGACGCGCGTTTCGCTACCTTTGTCAGGAGGTGACTGCACTATTCCCAGTACAAGTTTAAATACTGAACCTAAAGCGGTGATGTCCAATGGCGCATAGCCAGTCACACCCCCTCTCAACGTCAGACTACCCGCGTCACGGCCGCCAATGTGTGTGCCAGATACCAAACCTCGATATCAGTTAATATGTTGACAACTTCTGGTCTGACGCTAGAGAGATCACATGACAAATATGCGTACTCATCACAAACCTGGTTAATTTTATGTGAGGTAAAGCAGATATAAGAAAGTGTCATCTGTCAACCTGTCAGAAAAAAACACCCATCATTCCCATATAAGTTATATATACAAAATACATACATGACATATAGAACAATGAGCTGGATAAATTATATACATATAGTGTATCAAATAAATATATATATTTTCCTCTTCTCCATATATAGACATAGCACAAATCCCACACAGTACCCACAGACAGTTTAAATCCCTCAAAATGTATATTATATCCAAAATTCGACTACAGATAAATATTTTTTGGGTTTAGCCATATTTTTGGTTTTCTTGTTGATATAATTATGTCTTGATCGTTCATTGTATGCTTAGGATACATATTGGTAGATAATACCTTATACATATACTATGTGAAAGAATGCATATGACAGAAGCATGGATGAGGTATTCACTTACAATACGTAAATGATAAAAAAAACTTAAGCTCCTTGAGCCTTCACATCTGTTGTCTCCAGGGAACTCCAATGCATTATGTCATAATTATGAATAAAGGAAACTTTCATAACAGAAATATGTCGATTTGTAACTGTAGATCGTTTCATATATATATATATATATATATATATATATATATATATATATATATATATATGTATATATATATCCATATATATATATGTATATATACATATATATGTATGTGTGTGTGTATATATATATATATATATATGTGTGTGTATATGTATATATATACATATATATATATGTATATATATATATATATATATATATATATATATATATATATATATATATATGTATACTGCTGTAATACTATCTAATTTTGATTAAATGTAATTCCCAGCAACTTTTATATCTATATTACATCTGGATTCTGGTGTATATTTATTTACAATATAAAATATTGAGTGTGGTTAGGTATATGCACCTTTTGTTGCTTCAGTATCAGCCACCCATCACCCCGGATGAATTCCATTACAATTGTAGAGCTGTTCATGGAAGTAATAAGCCATCAGGAAACATATTATCAAGGGAAGCGTGTTTAGAGAAATAATATTCATCTACGAGGGAATAAGAGCTTGTCGGTATATAACCAGTGCGCAGGTCTCTGAGGAAACGATAGTGTTAGTTACCGGAGAAATGCAGAATTAAATCAAATACTCCCATATGCCAACAAACTATCGCACAGGACACATGCAAGGAAATTACTTCTAAACCAAGTTAAACAAAAACACACTGTTCAGTTTCCAGTTGAATCTGTTTTCTCGCTCCTCGAGCCAAATAAAGAGCAATTTCATTACTCGTGAAAGGTGCAGTCAATTTGTACTCAGCTCATAAGCAACGATGACTACTTGGAGCAGAAAAATATTTAGAACGGGCTGGATTCCAGCTCATTGGCATGGCAAAACTTCATGTTGGTTTGACTTCTTCCTCTCAGAATAACCACATACTTTCTGCTCTGAAAACCATCATCCTCTCGCAGTAGTGCAGATCCTTTCATACATTATAATAAAGATTGGCAACACAGAGTAAAAAAAAAATCAAAGCTTTTCTTGATAATACTATTATATCTTTAATGCTTGTTTTATAGTTTAAGTAAAGACTCTAATGAAATTTTACAGCATTCAAAATTCATTGTTCTTTAAAGGAGTTTTCCAGGACTAACAATGTAGTGGCAATATTACTGCAGATGCCAAAGCAAATAACTTTATAAATAACTTACGCTGCCAAAAATGCCATGGGATTAAGAATGCATTGCGGGTCACGTGACGCCAAATCCATGTGAATTTGAAACTTCCTGTGATGTTCCGTTCGTTCTGTGGCAGAGCTTTCTTTCGACCTGCTCAATGGTAGGAGCATCATGAAGTGACGTCAGTTAAGGAGGTGGATCAGATTTGCCCCGATCTACACAGAGCATGCACGGTTCAAACTAAGGCTTTGTTCACATCTGCGTCAGGGCTCCGTTCAGGTGTTCCGTCTGAGCTTTCCGTCAGGGGAAACCATGAACAGAACCCTGACTGAAACAAGCGGAAACCATAGGTTACCGTTTGCATCACCATTGATTTCAATGGTGACGGATCCGGTGCAAATGGTTTCTGTTTGTCTCCGTTGTGCAAGGGTTCTGTTGTGTTGACGGAGGCAATACTATTGCTCAGTGCATTTCACCCAGTGCACCTGTAATAGTGATTGGTGCTACATTGTAATAAGAGCAAAATTCTGATATCAATTAGGTTTATTAAGCAAAGGCTTAATTGGAGCCCCAAGATGGCAGACACGGGGGCCTTCATTAGGTGCCATGACAACCATCAGTACCCCACAGTCCAATGGAGTGACAGAGGGAGCCCCTCCTGTCTAATGGCTTAGATGATGCAGACGCTATTGACCGTGGCATCTGAGGGTATGTTCACACGGCCTATTTTCGGCCGTCTTCGGGCGGTAAACACTAGACTCTATTGAAAAAAGCTCCAAAAAGGCCGTAAAAATCGTATTTTGAGACGTTTTTGACTCTGCATGTGAACATACCCTAAGTGGTTTAAAGGCCGGGATTGGAGTTATCTCTGATCCAGGCCATTAGTTTGAGGTTTGAGATGTAATGTACATTTCCATTATATGTCAGTAAGGAGTTAACAAACATTGTGTTGAAAAGTAAAATATATCATGTATATATATGTAAGGCATCATTAGGATCCATGGGGTCAGTTCCCCCTTCAATTTTTGTACATTTGAGCAGGTTGTAAAACAGCGAAAAAGGAAAATATCCCAAAGTAAATTATTAGGGAGTTGTTTGTTCTTTCTGGTGGGATCTATTGCCATAAGGACTAATGCTCACAGGTTATTACAGTACTGTACAACGTTGAGTTGTATGAAGCCATAATACAGTTCCATAGCAGTCTATATGGCCATACTGTACCTGCATATGGGTCCGATTGCATATGGAAACAAACAGAAAATAAATGGTGGCATGCTCAATTGGAAGTTGTATAATGGAGGTATCTCCTTTATGCAGTGCCATACAGAAGCAATCATAAGGCTGGATTCACACAGGACGGAAAAACTGCAGATTTTCCGCAGCATATCTTTCAGTGTTTCCACAGTATTTTCGCAGAATTTTTGCATCAAAATACCCAGATTTTATGTGTATATTTTGCTGCGAACTTTGCACTGAAAATTTGCAGCATTTTTGTCCCGTGTAAATCTATCTTAGGTTAGTAGTAATAACCGTCTGGAAAACTATTGGTTCCAAATGAGCCAAGTTAAAGTTTGGCCATTTTTTGTCCTCAGCTGTGGCAGACGTAATAGACTTGTTACTAGGTATGTTATTATCATGCTTATAAGTCCAGTGTATTGATGAGAAGATCGCTGCCCCCGCCACTTCCCTTTCTCCCTGTTGAGTGATAGCAGCTGCTGTATACAGTCTTAGGCTATGTTCACATCTGCCTCTGTCAGTTCCGTCAACATTCTATGCCGGGCAACTCAGCGGAATCCGTAATGTTATCCAATATGCTAAGTGATGTTGGTATCCGTCATGCGATTTTTTTGACACTGTGTCGTGGCTTCCGTTATATTAACAGAAGCCACGGCGCCCCTTCAAACAGCTGATCAGCGGGCGTGTCGAGAGTCGGCTCCCCACTGATATAATATTGATGGCCTATGTTAAGGATAGGCCATCAATTTTAAAAACCTGGATAGCACTTTTAAGGAGTGTTGTAACTGACTATGGTGCTGTGGGCCTCTTCTGGCCATGGGTTCTTGGGCACTGCCCGAATTGTCACTTCCCCCTGGTGTTTAGGCAATGTGTCTCTCTCAACCAGCCTATCCCAAATAACCCGAAGCTGGATTGCCTTCTGCCAAAAGGGATCTTATGTGTCAGAGATGACAGGTTAATCCCATTACATTTACTCCGCCATGCTTTATAGAGTGCATCAAGCAATCCTCGGTCATCATTTCATTTGCACTACATCTCACATGTGTTCTTCATTGATCCTGAAACATAGACTTATCCAAGGCGGTGTGGAGAATTTTACTCTTTATTGACTCCATTTCCTGATCTTCTTATAACCCAACCAGACAGGCAGAAATGTTTCATATTTATGGTCAGCCAGGGTCTATACGTTTTCTTGTATATGGTTGATGTAATTACACGTACATGACTATATTGGTAAGAAAAGTAATAGAGCTTGGAGAAGGGGAAAATGTATACATAGGAGGGAATTGATCAAAAGATATAAGCCACCTCAGTGCTGTTTAAAGTAGCAAGTTATTGCACATGCTATATTTGCACAATTATTTGCGACTTTTTACCGTTTTCCCACTCCCTTGCTAGTTTAACTAATTGGGTGGGGCTTAGCTCAAGGGGTGTGGTCACCCACAGCCCGACACATTTACTATAATTAACACTGTAAATTGCCGTAAATTATATCTCAAAGCTGGCATAGATTTTACTTTCTTGCTCACATACAAAACCCCAGTCTTAGTAAGTCTGCCCCATAGTGTGGTAAGATCGCAAATGACTCAGTTTGTTAGACACCTTCCTCTTCCTTACGTCACCTCATGGCTGGTGTACATGTAAGCCTATCAAGTTGGTGCAAGTCTTTTAGCCACGCCAATTTTCACTTAATACTTTTCAAAACTGTCGACGTAAGTGTAGAATGTGGCAAAAACACATAATAAATTTGGTGCACAGCTTGTTATTTCTTTTTTGGGTGGAATTTGTCACAGAATTCTGGCACATCTTGCTTAGTAAATCTCCCCCATAGACTTTAGGCAACTTGGTGCCATGTTGGCTGAGAGCAAATACATTACAGATAGAGATCTAAAGTCCATTCTAAATAAGATATTTTACCATTATACTTGGTCTATAAAAGGGGCAGTTATTGTAAACTGGAGAACCTTTAATTCTCCGACCACTTTATATGGTGGACGGATCAAAACTATTTTCTTCAGACAGTGTCTGGAGGAACTGCATGTTTAAAAAGCCCAAATATAAATTCTGGCCAGCATTTCTCAAACGGTCGTATTTTAGCTTCACACAAAGATGTCCTATTTCTCATAAATTGCTTACACAGCTCTGTTTCTGACCACAACTGACATAAAAAACAGAATTATTGAGGATATTTTTAAAAACTGGCACAAAAAGGATGTAACATTGTTTCTCTACCTCTTAGGCTCACACGCTTAACAAAAAACGTCTGAAAACATGGAGCTGTTTTCAAGGAGAAACAGCCTCTAATTTTTAGCCGTTTTTTATCAACCTGCGTTTTTTTACGGCCTTTTTTGGAGCTGTTTTTTTTATTGAGTCAATGAAAAACGGCTCCAAAATGGCTCAAGAAGCGACATGCACTTCTTTTTACGAGGCATTTTTTTACACAGCCTTTTTTAAAAACAGACGCGTTTTTCCCATTGAAATCAATGAGCAGATGTTTGGAGGCATGCTACCCCCGCATTTTTAGACGTTTTTCGGGGCGTTTACGGCTGAAAATAGGTTGTGTGAACATATTCTTATAGTTATACTTCAGACGGCTGCTGCTGAACAGAATTTACCAATGTAGAAAAAAAGATATATGGTACTTCACCATATTAATATATACACTATATGAACGGTCATGTAATTACAATAGCACATGAATAGTCGCCTGGTTTTGGAACTTTAAAGGGTTTTTTTTTTTAAGAAACCGCTCTACTCTCGTCCATGGGCTATCTGATATTGCCGTTAAGGCAATGCCAGAAAAAGCTCATGGACAAGAGTTGCGCCGTTCCTGTAACAAGAAGCATTCAGGTTTTATGTAATCCTGGATAATCCCTTTGATTACATTCTATTGCTCACGAAAATGTGTCAAAACATACAGCTCCATAAAAGTTCTAGAACATGTGATTGAGGCCTAACTGGTGATCTCGAATAATAATTTTGGTCATGGGTAACATATGTAACAAAGTGTGTTGCACAGATGTGGCAAGAGTTTACTAGCTCTACTGGTCTTTCATTCTGAGAATCAGTGGGATCCAGGCAGTCGGACCCCCACTGATCGTGAAGTGATGACATATCCTAGCGATGTGCCATATCCTAGCGATGAGTTCTTGTGGCAATGCTTCTAGGGAAATATATCTCCAGGATACGGCATCCAATGAAGCATGCAACCTTTTTCTTTTTTCTGTTGGATGCATACGGGTCTAACAAAAAAAAAACCCTCTGTATATCCGCATATAAAATCAGAGACATACAGAGGTGAGGCCCCTTTCACTCTGCGTTTTAGCTACACGTTTGACATATGCATTAGAGATGCTCCCAGGGCATACATCAAATGTACCCAGAGGCTCACATTATACTGACGGAGACCAAAAGACTGTGCTTTTGGCATCCGTCAGGCGGTATACATTTGGGTATACAGTATTTTTGCTGGAAATAGCTTAGTAGACTACGCTATTCTATCCAGATGATCTAGTAATAAAACCGTATACGTTAAACGTTTAGTTTTATTTTTTAACAGGGTAACCTATGGGTGATCACAGGCATCTGTTTAACGGATACATCGTGGGCTTTTCAATAGCTTTTCACAATGTATCCATTAAACGGATATCATTATAGCCCATGGGGGAAGAAACTGCTAAATGGATGCCTAACCGTGGCATCCGTCACCCATACTATAAGGCCTGGGCTACACTGAGACTTTTTGTAGCGCTACTAACTAATTTGAACTGTTGAGTGACAGCTGCAGTCCGCAAGATTGTCTACAACTCAATGGATTCCTTTGGATGTCCGCTGTAGCTTCATAATTCAAATCAATCAGTAGCGCTACAAAAAGTCTCAGTGTAGCCCAGGCCTTATGGTATACGTTTAATGAATACAGCATGAAAAGGGTCATGAAAGTTCATGATGAGTCCTTCAAAGAGATACCATTATCGCCTATGGTGACTGATGCTACTATTCTTCCATCACAGCCTCCGTTTAACACATCACTTTAAACGAAGACTATAAATTACAGTGTGAAAGTTTCTTCAGTTGAGCGGTTGTATGGAGCCATAATATGGTTGTGTGCATGAGCCTTGGCAGGAAGAACGATAAGGGTATGTTCACACGCAGTAGCAAAATACGTCTGAAATTACGGAGCTGTTTTCGCCTGAAAGCAGCTCCTGATTTTCAGACCTTTTTTTAACAGCTCGCGTTTTTCGCTGCGTATTTTACGGACGTTATTGGAGCTGTTTTTCAATGGAGTTGATGAAAAACGGCTCCAAAAACGTCCCAAGAAGTGACATGCACTTCTTTGACGTGGGCGTTATTTTACGCGCCGTCTTTTTTGACAGCGACGCATAAAATAACACTTTGGGGGAACAGAACATCGTAAAACCCATTGAAAGCAATGGGCAGATGTTTGTAGGCGTAATGGAGCCGTTTTTTCAGGCGTAATTCGAGGCGTAAAACGCGTGTGAACATACCCTAATACTCATGCAATGGAAGAATCATTTACATAATCCCCTCCTATTCATATAATCCAGTCCTGATCCTTCTCTTGATGATTAAGATTAAAGGTATGTTCACACGGGCTATTTTCAGCCATTTTTCAGGCCGTAAACGGCCCGAAAAACGTCTGAAAAATCGGAAGCAGAACGCCTACAAACATCTGCCCATTGATTTTAATGGGAAATATGGCGTTCTGCTCCGACGGGGCATTATTTTACGCCACATTTTCAAATAACGGAGCGTAAAATGACGCCTCGTAAAAAGAAGTGCATGTCGCTTCTTGAGCCGTTTTGCATAAAAAATGCCGCAAAAAACGCTAGTTGCTTAAAAAACGGCTGAAAATCAGAGGCTGTTTTCCCTTGAAAACAGCTCCGTATTTTCAGCCGTTTTTTGTTAAACGTGTGAACATAGCCATAGGGTTGATCAGAAAAAAAAATAAACCAATAATAAATGCAGTGGTGACATCATCTGTTAGGGTAATTTTAAGTTATAGATTTTAATCCTATTAAAAGAAACATCAATGACACCTGCGTAAAAGGAATTTATTTTTATTTTGAAACACAAGAAATGCAGAAAAAAAAATGATGCTCCTATTCAACAATTTATCAGTAGCTACAACATTGCCACTATGTACAAAATATCCAATGATAAATGCGCTACACATATAAAAATACAGTATGCATTACAATATGTACAATGTGCAAAACATCTGGCATTCGAACATCAGGATATGGAATTGATCGCATGGGGTGCAAACTGCAAATACGAAGGCATCAAAAAATCCCATAGAAAGGCAATCATGAATGGGCCCCTGAACAAAGTCACATTTAGATCTACAGGGGTTTACAGAGGCAGAGCAGGTCACTATGGGACTGTCATGTGTCATCTAAAAGTAGCGCGCTACCAATAACATAGAAGAACATCACAATAACTCTTCTGCAGACAATAGCAAGATGGTTCTAACCCATTCACTGTTTTATAAAGATACTAGGAATTTATTTCTTGTGGTTTCCATGTAAAACTTTAAAGTCTAAAGAATACGACCATCACGATGACGCCCTTTGGAAATCTACCTTGCAGTGCATGTGTTTCTTTAAAAAAATTACATGCACTAAACAGTATATTGATATTGTGTTCAGCTTAGTGCATGTTTTGCTATCTAAGGGGCATAGTCATTTTTTCTGAAACATCCTGCAGTTGGTGCCCTATGATAATATTTTGGTCACTGGATAATGGATTAGAGCTTGTCTAGTTTAGAAAACCCATTTTCATACACCCTACAATCGGGCATTCGAGGGGGTCTCCTGTTCAGGACCCTCCATCCATTGTCTAGAGTGGAAAGTGGCTTCAAAAAGAGATAGCCAAATGATTTCAATGGGTACCTTGTAATGCTTCTTTTCTCCTGTGGCGGTGCTGTCAGGAAAATGAACACTTGCTGCCTGGTTCCCCCACAGATTACGGTTAAAGAGAACGACCCCTTTAAGTAGGTAATAAATTTTTCTAGAAATGACCTGAGCATTTACTCCTTTCTTATCATGTGATCCTTCTGAAGATCTCAGGCTGAGACTATGGGGGAGATTTATTATGCCATTTGCGCTAGTTTTCTGGCAGAAATAAGTCACAAATTTTGGCACACAACTGTTTTGCACAAAAACGTGAGGCTTTTTTCACTTTAAGGGTATGTTCACACAGCTTATTTTCAGCCGTTTTTCGGGCCGTAAACGCCCCTAAAAACGGCTGAAAATCCAGAAGCTTGATCCCTTCAAACACCTGTCCATTAATTTCAATGGGAAAAACGGCGTTTCGTTCCGACGTTTTTTTTTTACCCGGCCGTTTGAAAAAACGCCCCATAAAAAAAGTGCATGTCACTTCTTGAGCAGTTTTTGGACCCGTTTTTCATTGGGTCAATAGAAAAACCGCTCCAAAAACATCCGTAAAAAACGTATCAAAAAACGCTAGATGCTTTAAAAACGGCTGAAATTCAGAGGCGGTTTTCCCTTGTAAACAGCTCCGTATTTTACAGCCGTTTTTTGTTTAGCGTGTGAACATACCCTTACGCTGCGCTCTCCACACTTCAAAAAAATGGGAGTCTTAGTGGAGGTGAACGGGGTCACCAGCAGGCTGACAAATTTACTATAATTTAGGCCAGAATTTGGCACAAATTATAGCGGAAATCTATGCTATCTCGTAGTCGGCGTGGATTTCAGTATCTAGCGGATGGACAGCCCAAGATGCGACAAATTTATTAAGAGGCGTGCGCGTCTTAAAAAATTTGTTGCATCCTTCTCCAGTGGACTTCTGTCTAAGGGTATGTTCACACGACAGCGTCCGTAACGGCTGAAATTACGGGGATGTTTCCGCCTGAAAACATCCCCGTAATTTCAGCCGTAACGGCATGTGCAGGCGCTTGAACGCCGCGTCGATTACGGACGTAATTGGCGCTGCTATTCATTGGAGTCAATGAGTAACGGCTCCAATTACGCCCAAAGAAGTGACAGGTCACTTCTTTGACGCGGGCGTCTATTTACGCGCCCTCATTTGACAGCGGCGCGTAAATATACGCCTCGTGTGAACAGACAAACGTCTGCCCATTGCTTTCAATGGGCAGATGTTTGTCAACGCTATTGAGGCACTATTTTCGGACGTAATTCGGGGCAAAAACGCCCGAATTACGTCCGTAATTAGTGTGTGTGAACATACCCTAAGACTAGTCTATGAAATGGCAGTCCTGGGAAATCTGAGCCTTTTTTTCCAGGTTCATATAGAACAGTGATATACAACCTATGGCTCTTTAGCTGTTGTAAAACTACAACTTTCAGCATGTCCTGACAGCTGGAGAGCCACAGGTTAGAGATCACTGAGGTAGACATTCAGGTCATCCTAAATTCCAGCTACCATGAAGCCAGAAATTAATAAGGGGGTTAAAGGGGTTCTGTACTTACACCGTGTCACATGTGGCCCCCGATCTGATATCTCAGTGTCCACGGCTATACAGATGTGCTTTATTTACACATGCGTTTCCATGCAATAGAGGATATGGACCTGCGGCATACAGGAACTTCAGTGTACTCACTTAGGCCGCAGACTCGAGTCCAAATAAGCAATGCACATCGAAACAACCACAGTCTTGGCTCGGGGACTGCATGGGAGATCGTGTACTTTATAAGCACAAATCAAAAAAGGATGGAGCCCTTTAAATATTGTTGAACTGAGATGGATAAACTATTTAAAAAAAAAAAGAGTATTCATGGAAAATGATTTAACCCTTCATAGATTTCCTTGATATAAATACACATCGGTGCACACATAAGCTGAAAAGCCTATGGTGACTGGTGAAAAATATCACAACGAATGCGTATCTTCAAACCAACAAAATGGTGGTGTGAACCAGGTCAATAAAATCACAGGTGAATGTAAAGCTGACCATTGTGGGACAAGTATGAAATAATAGTTAAACAAAAGACTTGAAGGGAGGTCAAGAGAATAAAAACCATGAACCAAACAGAAGAAAACGCTTCATTTACCATTTCTTAAACTGCTGGTGAAAAATGAAGGTTGCCCTGTGATTGGTTGTTATAGGCAACAAAACCAGTTTTTCCGTTTCCCTGTATACAGTATGAAGGCTAAATGGGGATCGTTCCATGTAAATGGGCCTTTAGTATTACAAGGCTGGTGGACATACAGCATCTTTATGTAGTCTGTTATATTAAATGTCTCAGATTCCACAGATGTGCAGCGTGATTTCATAATAAAGTTCTAGAACTTGTCCTGCTCAAATTGACATTCTGGGTGATGTTGTATTCTAAAGCTGCTGTATATTACAGATCGGTGCTATAACAGATAAAGTCTAGAGCTGAGGGAGCCATGATATTGGCTGGAAATGTAAAATGCAATAATATTCCAAGGACACATCCCGGAGATATGGCAGAACCCCCAAGATTCAGTCAGATGTGGGTATCTATATAATGTACCAACTGGTGGGCACATCCTCATCCACTAAATGTCCACCTGAAATGCCAAATGGGGACAGAAGTCCCCACCACCCACTACTAAAGACAAGGACATTCTTGTTTCTGGAGAGTCAAGACTGTAGGACAGGGAGTTAATGTCACTTTTCTGGGCTCTGGAGACCTATTTTCCAACTCCTTGATTGGTATTTTGGAAGACGGCATGGGGGTCGCAGCTTCTTAGACGCCCCATATAAAGAGACCTGTCCCGATGACGGGTTTCCTTTAAAACAAAATCTTTTAAACAGTTGTTTCAGAGAACACACAATGTAAAGTGAACACTTTTCCGAAAACCTTATGATCCACCATTGAGGAGTATACTAAGAGTATGAAGAGCAGAAAGGTCCCATGGAGTTAAATGAAAGACAGAGGATTAGGACACTTCCGGTGTCACAAAACTCAGAACATTATGAGAATAAAGGCCTAATTCAGACGGCCACATTTTTGCATGTAGATTATGAACCAAACATAGATCCCCATAGAACCCTATGGTGAACTAAGTTTCGTTTACTTGAACTGCGCCGGGTTTGGGTCTTGGGGCGCATAACGGCCATCTAAATGAGGTTTAAAGCTGAAAGAAAATAGAAAAAGATAGGTTCCCATAAGGGCCCGTGTTTACAAGTATCCATAAAAAGGAGCCGCTTTCTGTAAAATACAATTGAGAATCAAACTGCATCAACCTGAACTGTGAAGACTCTGTGGATCAGTCTACAATGCAAGAGGTTAGAGGTAAAGAATGCACCGTGAAAACACAATGTCAAAAATATTAATGAATGTAATGGAAAAAAAAGCCCCAATTTTCACCAATAGCAAAAAGAAACCCGATTTCATTTCCTTTAAACTTAACCTGAAGAATACAGCGGCTGAAATCTGAATGGTTATCGAAAGCGACACCACTGTTCTTTTTAGCCCCATTTTTGTAGCACATGATCTGCATTCAGTTCTCTGCTGAATCAGTTCTAGTCTATAGATCCTTAAACCTTTAGGACTTAAGGGGGTTTTACAAAGGACGATTATCGGGTAGATGAGCGTTAATATAATGCTCATTGCCAATGATTGCCCAGTGTAAACAGGGGAACAATCAGCAAACGCTCGATCATCTGTTGGTCGTATCTTTTAAAAAAAGTGAAAGATTATCGTTGTTCTCAGCAGATCTCCCTGTGTAAACGGGGACGCACTGCCGACATGATAATAATGTATGGGGACGAGCGATCAGAGTAACGACCGCTCGTCCCCATCCATAACTCCGTGTGACAAGAGCAAGCGAGCGCCGATCAACGGTGTCTCGTTGATCGGCGCTCCCTGCACCGGCCGAGTGTCGGACGGTGTAAAAGGGCCTTTAGAGAACTTGGTAAAGGTGAATTTATTTACATGCGTTTCCGCAAAACCATTTGATTACAGTAAAATTGAGTGCACATTAAGTTAGAACAGGGTACATTCACTTTTTCCATAGTCATAGTTGGATGAACTGGCCAATCATGGAGTCGCATGCCTTACAAGAGACTATGTTGTAAGCAATTTTGCCAGCTGGTTGGGTTTATTCCCAATAATATATACATTGCTGTGGCAATCTATAACACTAACATGAAAAAATGCAAGTGAAGACCACACGGAGCTTGTGATGAGCCCGGCCTTAGGGTTCTTTATTAATATGTTCTTACAAGTCCTAAAGCCTGTCTGATTCTACTAAGTTGATGATAAATATAGATTGGCACCAATGTTTTTGTAGCTGCTGTACCATGATTTATAATAGAATTGCTAGCCATACGCAGTTGAATATTAGGCCATACACGGGGAGATATAAAGGGCACCACACAAGCGAAAGGGCTTGATTTTACATGAAGAAGGATCAGAATCAAGGACCTCAGTATCTATTCATTCTTGTCATGGATCTATGGGATGTCTAGGTCTGTTTTTTTTCTCCCAGAAACAGCACCACTCTTGTGTAGAGGCTGTGTCTGGTATTACAGCCTAACCTCATTCACTTGAATGGAGCTGAGCTGCAATACCAGACACAACCCATAAACCAGAGTGGCGCTGTTTTTGGAAAAAAGAAGATCCTTTTTTCTAATCTTCGACAATCCCTTCACAACTAGAAAACTCTAAACATTTTAGAGAAGCAGATGGAGAACTTAAGGACAGTTTGATAACAAGGATCATTAAAAACGATTGCAGGGTTATTTCAGTTCTTTTTTTTCTCTATACAATTTCCAGTGTTGAAAATGGGAAACTCAAACACAAGCTGAAAAGTAAATAGACAAATCCTTTTTCTTGTTTTAATAGATTTGATACGGTGGCTAAAACAGAAAATAAGTGTTATCCCCATGTCCCATCACCAGCCGCCCCCCCCTATAACCAGTGATTTCAGATGGATATTTCTTATAAGGGCAAAGCCACACGTGGCGGAATTCCTCTTGAATTCCGCAGCGGAGCAGTTTGTCCATTGACTTCCACTTTTATTTAGCAGTGTTCGTTTAGACGATGCGTAAAATTCTGCTGCGGAGCATAGGCTGCGGAGCGGAATTTGGTGTCCGCAGCATGCTAGGGCTGTTGCGGAGTTGTGGCGGACTGGTTGCGGACTCACGGCGGAATTTCTCCATTGACTTCAATGGAGATTCTAAATTCCGCAATGAAGTCCGCAGCTGTCATGCACATGTTATGTGTGCTGCGGATGCGTCTTGCTTTTTTAACATGACATTTCTTAATTCTGGCTGGACCTATGTATTTCTAGGTCTACAGCCAGACTGAGGAAGTCAATGGGGCTCCCGTAATTACGGGAGCGTTGCTAGGAGACGTCAGTAAATAGTCACTGTCCAGGGTGCTGAAAGAGTTAAGCGATCGGCAGTAACTGTTTCTGCCCCCTGGACAGTGACTACCGATCCCAATATACAGCAACCTGTAAAAAAATAGAAGTTCATACTTACCGAGAACTCCCTGCTTCTGTCTCCAGTCTGGCTTCCCAGGATGACGTTTCAGTCTAAGTGACGGCTGCAGCCAATCACAGGCTGCAGCGGTCACATGGACTGCCGCGTCATCCAGGGAGGTCGGGCTGGATGCCGAAAGAGGGACGCGTCACCAAGACAACGGCCTGTAAGTATGAAATTAGTTTACTTTCACTAGGGAAAGTGCTGTCCCTTCTCTCTATCCTGCACTGATACAGAGAAGGGAAGCACTTTTCCCGCAGTCCGCAGCAGCTAGTCCGCATCAATTTACTGCACATTTTGGGCAGATCCGACGCAGAATCTGCAACGCAGATTCTGTGCGGCATTGATGCGGACAGTTGCGGAGGAAATCCGCCACGTGGGGGCATGCCCTAATACTGCTTTAGCCTCCAAGATCAGAACATGGAACTTACTATCGGCTGCTTGTGAGTTCTAGATCACTGAACGTCTTCAGAAAAGACCGGTATGACTATGGCAGATTCACCTTCATGTAGAATTAGGTCTGTTACTACATGTACGGCTACTCCAGGAAACACCAGTCTATGTTTTATGTATTTACAATCTCATTTCTCCCTTCATATATCTGAGTTCATAACTATATTTACAACTTTTTCAAGACTTTTCTATATACACGTTTCTTTGTAGCGGGCTGTTTTAAGCTCATATCCCTTTCTTCTCCCATATATTAGACTAAAATCTATATAGTCCAGTCTAACATTTTAAAGATTTTTTTTTATTTTGGTGCATGCCATTTCAGGAAAGCAAGCAAAAAACAATTCTTGTGCGCTTAATCTGTAGCAGGTAACCTCTCCGTAAAAAAAAAAAAATCATTTCATACAATTTGTACAGTATATTACAGTAGGTTTCGGAGAGGCCATAAAAATCCCTTTGTTCTGAACAGTTACAAAAGGTAATATAAAATAAAGCAAACCAACACGATCTGTAAAGTTTCATACCGAAAAAAATAAAATGTATACCTTAAACCAGCATTTTCCAGCAACACAATTACAGTTGTGTAATCATCTATGAACAGCCTTACAAATGTAAGATTTTGCATCTTTGGGGGGGGGGGGGAGTGTAGGCTTTTCTATTATTTGATAGGAAAACGGCAGTAAAATGTAGATTATATGAATGTATGCGTTCCACAAGGTTTACTTTCATGTGGTATGACAGATAGAGCCAAATACACATTATGCAATTCTCCACTCTGCATATCTTGTGAAGATTTGAGTGCGAACGCTGAACCAGTCAGTGCTTTGCCATATACTCATGTTGGCTCAGCCTGTTCACAGGAACAGTCAAGTGCAGTTACGATTAGTGGAAAAAATAAAATCAGAAAAACCATTCAGAGACCATCGCTAATGCAGATTTGTGTACAATTCCCCTATGATCATTCTTGACCTACCAGTACTGGTCACCTTTTTGGTTTGTTTTTTCACCTGTACAGTGTAGTGTCTCTCCCTAGTGGCCCGCCAGTAACATATTTTGGGAATCCAGAGTAGTTAAATTCTGCAGATCACTTTGTATCCCGCTGTCTGGTGTAATTGCTGCAATTACAACCAGTTTCCAACTTAAAGTAAAATCCCAGATCTACAGTAAACGTTTACTCCCATTGCAAATGTAAGTCATTAGTGTCCAAAAAGTCAGTGGAGAACATGCTTGGGATGGTGGAGCTTAAAGGAGTAAGGGAAGAGGCAGAATTGGGCATCGTAATGTCCAGCCACTCCATGTTGTCCAGGTTTGTGTCTTGGAGATCTAGGCATAAGCAACTGTTTGCAGTGAATGGAGTGTCCGTGGTCTCCATTGGTGTTGAATCATGGTCCAGTATGCTGTGATGCTGGAGAAGATCATTGTTCAGGTCGTCAATTAGAGAAAATGTATCTCTGCCGTCACTATGGCTTTCTAGGTGAGGAATGTTAGTTCCTGATGGCAGGGTTCCATCTAAGAATGCCTCCAATTGGCTTTCTAAGCTGATAGACAGACTGTTTGTTGGCTCCAAAGACAACGGAGGGGCTACATGTATCTGCGGTGGTGGCTTCGATACTACGGTGTTCACTGGCATGGTGGTTACATTGGCCGTAACCGGCCTCAACTTTGATATTGGAGAAGGTTCTTCTTTAATAAGAGGAGAAATTTCTGGAAAATGAAATAGACAATGTTAACTCTTCCAAAGGCTTCACTTGACATATACATAAGTAATAACATACTTTCTTATCTTATAAAAACAAATATACTGTAGTACTATGTAGTGGATTATCCTAAGGTGGATAAAAATATAAAAAGTCTTAATTTTCTGTGCAGATATATAAATAATTTAATATTCCCAGGAGAAGCGGAGCTATAGGGTGTAAAGCGGTAGTAGTTAAGTAGTACCTGGGTCGCTTATTAGAAGACACCAGTATTATAAATGGCACATGGTAGGTGAGGGCAGCGCCTGTTAAAGATATTGCATTGAGGCCCAGAATTTGCACGTAACGCCTCTGGTCCCCAGTAAACGGCCATATGAGGCGTTGGAGACGTTGACTGAAGATGGATTACTGCCTGGAAGATCAGAAAAGTGTCTACTCACCTTATCATTCCCTTTTTTATAAATATTTCCAGGACCTCCTTAATATTTAGTGTATTTATGAAGGATACTACTAGCTCTTTTTATATAAAACTTAGTTTCAATTCTCCTTCAGATGGGGGAGGGGTGGTTGCACCATAGCTAAAATAAACCGAGCTTGTATATCATCCTCATGGAGTTTGCAAATGTTACATATAGCGTATAATACAATGCAAAGTGTGTGATTCCGGTCTTTATTAAGTGCTACTTGAAGTGAATATGTTCCCGTGCACATCAGGTACGCAGTTAGCAGCTCTTGTCAGACACACAATGCCTTTTAGGAGAGATCATGTAAAAGCTCTCTGTTGTTTTCCAGATGTATACATTTATCCGGATCCAATTTTAAACAGAATATCCTCCTAGACAATAAAACCTTTTCTCAGAGTCTGATACTAACCGGCACTTGTATTCCCCGCAGTGATAAATTACTGACAACCGGCCTTCAACGCTAATAGATTTTCCAAACTGGAGGAGTCATTTTTTTGTATGCCATGGGAATCATACAGCACTTGTATTGTTATCACGTATATGGCCGAACAAAGCTTTAAAGTGGAGCCTAATCTTCTGGAAATGTGGAACATAGTAAATCAACACTAAATAGATATGGGTTCAGCTGCAATTTAAACTTTTTAGGGGCTATGACTATAGGGAGAGATAAAGTGTATGGTCTACAAAGAGTACTGGAAGACGTACACGTGTATGCCTCTGGATAGGTCACTCTCTGGATATATACACGTACATGTGCATTTTAATGACCAAATTATCTCTGATATTGCGATACATATAAATGGGTTGTATAGATGTTTTGCAGTTGTCAATGTATTCATGCATTTCCAGGGGAGATAACAGAGGAACGGCACAATGCAGTTGTGCCAGAATTTTTATTTTATGGGGATAGGATAAAGAGCAAAAAACCACGGCGCCACTTGGTGTGGATCAAAGGAGATGGAGGTGAGAAATAGAGGAGATATATATGCTCACCGTGAGGTTAGGAGAGTTCAATGGAGGGGTCCACGGGATAGCTGCTGCCAGATCCGAGCCGGTTACCGAGGTGACCGCTTGGGTACGAGAGATGCAGGTAAAAACAAATAGGATCTATGTTGGCGCTGCTGCTTAGTGTGGACAAGGTACAGATCCAGAAGATCAGTTTTGAGTTTTGTAAACTGTTTAATTGCAACGCGTTTCAACGCCGAACTGGCGTTTTCATCAGGCATCTGATGAAAACGCCAGTTCGGCGTTGAAACGCGTTGCAATTAAACAGTTTACAAAACTCAAAACTGATCTTCTGGATCTGTACCTTGTCCACACTAAGCAGCAGCGCCAACATAGATCCTATTTGTTTTTACCTGCATCTCTCGTATTTTATGGGGATGTATTTTCCAAAGCAGACACGTCAAAAGATCTGACAATTCCTATTAAAAGTGAAGGTCTTAACGGACTGCGTAGTGGTCTGGTTGTCGGATCTCTTGGAATCAGCTACTGTTGGAAAAGCACTGCTGTGTCCACAGCAATCCTGCAGGTGAAATGTTGTACTACATGATGCCCACTAACCACTAATGTCAATTCGCGACCATGTTCATGCAAGTTCTCTGGGGCAAGAGAGGTTCTTTTTGCAGCAGCTCTGCCTCATAGAACGAGTCCTTTCATATGGACCCAACCACCCCACCTCCCATTTAGGGTGTACAACCTTCTGCAGGAGGAAGCAAAAAGTGCACAATTTAGTAGAAATTTAGTAGGACAGTGTGTTAATAAAAACGCTAAGGCTGTAATTGACCTGATGAAGGGGCAAATTTAAGGGAAATTTTAAGATAAAGGGATACATGAAGTAATTAGGAAAAATAGGCGCATTATATGAGGATATCTGGGCTGAAGCGGATTCTGATTTATCGTTCTAGGAGGGTTTTTTTTATGTATAGATCTTTTTTCCATAGATTTACTCTGAAAAGAGGGACTTGTTCTGTGCGGAGGATGTGGTTGAAATCCAAACGGACTTCTAGCTATCAAATGTTTAAATCTCAGCCCTCTCATTAACATCAGTATTCTCTGACAGCAAGATGAAACAGAGCTCAAAATTGACCGCGTGCCATGAAAATAATCAGCCTACGCTTTCTCCGCTGAGTATTGTAATGGATTCTCAAGCTGCAGGTTTTGCTCTGTCTCCCTTAGGTGCTAAATATAAAAGAGATATGATGTCATGAGCCACATGCACCCATTAAGTGCTGAAAGAGCCTGTAATACATCTCATCGTCCTTCAAAGACCAAACGTAGGAGAAAAATGGTGTTAAACGCATCTTCGAAAGTGTATTAGAAATGTCAAATTTATAGTGAAGTCCATAGAGAGCTGCTGTCCACCAATGAGAATTAAGGCCGGATTTCAGATGACAATTTGAGGCGACCTCATACATTTATAAATGTGGAGTTAATGTGGAGCAAAAGCAACATTTTTATCCAGCATCAATTTTGTGAAATTATCAAGAACGTAATGATTAACTCTTTCTGCTTAAAACCTGGTTGACCAGTGTGGAGAAGCCATCTTCAACTTGTGGTTCACCAGCTAGAACTACAACTCTCAGTGAGCTACAAGGGCCCGCTGGGAGTCGTAATTTGATGACAGCTGTAGAACCACAACTTGAAGATCACTATTCTGTACTGGTCAACCAGGTTTAAAGCTGAAATGGTGATGTTAAGCCTACAGGCTACCTTTACATAAGGCTGCCCATACAATGTAGTATGAATGCTGACATAGTAAGTGCAGCTGGCACCCCCACAAAGTGCCAATCAATATGCCGGAGGTATATGTTCTGCCTTTACCCCCTTAAAAACAGGACTGTTTATTAGGGGTCAGGAGTGAGGGGTCATGTGATCGCTCTGAGATCTGCTGAATGGCTAAGTGGTCTAACCTACTACGAGTATGCCGCCCTATAAGGGGTCTTCCCTGGTGATATATGGCATACTATCCCATAGAAATACACTAGTGCAGGAGCTGCGCGTAAATACCTATCCGATTGCTGCAGCTATTCTCTGATTGGTTTTGATCTATTTTTCCTTCCACTAGTTTTTTTTTTTTATAAATCTTGATATTTAGTCATTTCTTTTCATCAATGTTGGTAACGTTTTCGATTTTTCTCTTTTTATAGGCTCAAGTCTTCTCCTAGACATTGACAACCAGCAGACATTCTTATTCATTTCAACCATTAGTTGTTACTAAATTCAGAAAACCGCTGGTTGGACAATGTATAGCTGTGGAATATGTTTCGCTTGTGCTATTCTTTTTCACCATAAAACCTTAGAGTTAGCAGCGACTGACAATTGTATGAATAATCCCATGCAAAATTGTAAAGTGATGTTTAATGTAGCTCAGTAAAGCCTTCTAAGGCCCCAGCACAGGGGTTAACAGACGGCTGCGATGATTCTGCATACAGAAGACGGCTGCTTTGCCTCCTCAATTCATGGTTTAATTTTCTTTCAGCTGTTACTTATTTAAGTTTGGCTCCAGTCTTCAAGTCAGCGGCCAATATGCCTGTAACACAAGTCTGTCATTCCCGTATCGGCGGAGTAGCTCATTGAGAACGACGGTCAAGAAGCTGAAGCCGGGCTGCGTGCTCCTGACTTATATTCACTTAAGGGTGAGTTCACACGTTGCGGCCACAGCACGGAAATAAAACACGCAAAAATGCGCTGTTACTGCACATTGGTACGGTTTAAAAATTGATTGTTAATGGCTGTGAAGTTTTGCCGGTAAAACTTCTGTTTCCTTGTAAAACCATGTCCGCACATTTTTGGGCCGCATCACAGCCATGCTATAGCTGCTAAGTGTGAACTCCCCCTTAGGGTCTATTCAAGCATTGAAGTGTCGTTAAAACCGCATTGAAAAAGTGCAATTTGGTGCGTTTTTAGATGTGGTTGCATTTTTTATCGTAACTGCATCGGAAAACACACTAAATTGCAGTAAAAACTGCCTCTGGCAGGGCCTAATAGGTATGTGCTGGTGGCAGATCTGGGGCTTTTGTTAGGCACCCAACTGGCATGGGTCACAGGGGTGCCGATGGGCTAAGAGAGGGAGCCCGCATCTCTCTGATTGGTTAATAACAGTCACTATTATCCACGGCATCTAAGGAGTTAAATGGCCGGGATCGGACACAACCTCCACCCTGGCCGTTACAGCAGGAGCCCGAATGTCTTTAGACAGCCCGATACCCATGTCCCATGCCAAGCTTATGACACAACGCTGTGAAAAAGAATATGGGTGGTCATAAAGGGGCTAGGAATTCCGCTTTCTTTTCTGTCATAGGAGCAGAAAAACGGAAATCAATACTGTGACAGATCAGTCCCATTGACTTTAATGTATTCCATTGAGTTTCCGCCATGGTGTCATTCATAGTAATAGGAAAAATAACGCAGCATGGCGCACAATGTTTTCTGGCATTTTAATAATGGAATCACAGTTGCGAGCAGAGCCCGATCAGTAAGAGCATTGCGGTCATAACTCTGAGAAGATCCAGTACTGCGAAATATTGTCATAAAAACACAGTGAATAGATGTTTTTAGTTCATAAATGGGATACAATGAAAATAACAGACAGCAAAAACCAAAGCTAAATTTATCAACTCTAAACACGCTTGTTCTTAGGGTACAGTCACACGTCCCACCTATGGAAAACTGCATTGTGGTAGTGCAGGAGAAAAATCTATGTAGAAAGCTGATCAGTAAAACGTTACAGATTTACACGACCATTTGTCGATAAAGTTATTTCACGCATCTTCTTACCTCCACTTTTGATGAGTATATCAAACAAGTCATCCATCTGTTGACTGTGTGCGTTTGTTACCTGCATACCAATATAAATAAAATACATGAAATACATAGTAAATCAGAACGTCTTACATAAAATCTACTGGAGAAGGCTCTGCTTACATCTATGTTGAACGCTCTGTTGGCGGTTCCATCACATTTGACTGCAAGAATAGTCCAGCGCTAATTCTTGCTGTCAAAACAACAGACCCCATTATAGGTCAATGGGGTACGTCAGGCACCGTTGGTATCCATTCCGTTGTATGACGGATCCAACGCAGCAGTGTGGTTTCCCTTATAAAAGGAAGCCGCGACATAGATGTGAACAGAGCTTAAATAACAATGTAGCAATGCGCGGAGTAAAGCGATTTGTATAGCAATAATTACAATAATAATCTTTTATCACGACCCATGTGAAAAGAAAATGTAAATAGAAGTCCTTGAGTTAAGGGGGTTTTACACTGGACGATTATCGGGCAGACAAGCGTTAATATAACGCTCGTTACCTATAATTGCCCTGTGTAAACAGGAAGACGCGCTGCCGATATGATAATAATGTATGGGGACGGGCGATCCCCATCCATAGCTCCGTGTGACAGGAGCAAACGAGCGCCGATCAACAATCGCTGCACCGGCCTATTGTCGGCCGGTGTAAAAGGCCCTTTATTCTCTACGGTCATGTTATCCAAAACTCTAGTCAATTAATTCCTAATTATAGCTGCCCCTGGTGGGTGACCATACAGAACTCCAAATCCCCTGAATAGACATCGAGCTGCCACTAGAGGAGCTCTACTGCATAAGTGTTATTATTGAGTGCAATGTATAAACAGTATACAGTTAGGGCCTGTTCACATCAGCGCTGGCTTTTGTTCATCTGTTCCGTTCAACCTTTCCATCAGAGTAACAGGTGAACGGAAAGCCAAACGAAAACGATCGCTTCCATTTGCATTACCATTGATTTCAATGGTATTTTTCTCCCTCACTTGGTATCAGTTAGCCTCTGTTCCACTACGTATCCGTTTTTTATCCGTAGTGAACTCCACAATCTAGCCAAATAAAGAGTTTAGAACAAGAAAAGGAAAATAAAAAAATAAAAAAATGTTTCCCTTACGCAATATTGAAAAAAATGAATACAAATAAAGTAACTACACATAGAGCCCCACAATAAAATAAATGTTATTTATCCCGCACGGTTAAAGCTAAAAAACAAAACTGAAAAACAATGCTAGAATAGCATTCTCTCCTCCCCTTGCCTCTCAAAAACAGGAATTAAAAGTATACAAAAAAGTCATATGTACCACAAAATGGTAGCAATGAAAACTACAAGTAATTCTGCAAACAACAAGCCCTCATACAACTCCGCCGGAAGAAAAAGAAGTGTTATGGGTCTTGGAATGTGGGGACACAAAAACAAATTATTTTGTTAAAAAAAAGTGTTTTTAAATGTGCAAAAGTAAAAAAACATAATAAAAACGTAAAACGTAACGACCTGTAGAATAAAGTTACTATATAATTTATACTGCACAATGAAAACATAAAAATGAATCCCAGAAAACAATGGCGAAATTAGTTTTTTTTTCTTCCAATACCCCCAAAATATTAATAAATGTTATTCAAAACATTATATGGTTCCTAAAAAAAAAAATGACATCTGATCCCACTAGATACAAGGTCTTATATATGGCTACATTGTAAAAAAAAAAAAAAAAAGTTATGACTGCTGGAACACAACTGGAATTTTTTTTACTGATCTTTAAGTCTAAAATTTGTTACGTTGCTTAGGGTTTAAAAACGCACTTACGGGCCTGTTCACATCAGCGTTGAAGGGTTCGCAGTCGACTGCGCTATTGATTCAGTCAAAACAACGGAACCCTTTTACAACGGTGACAAACGGAAACCATTAGCAAAGTTTGAGTCACCATTGCGGAACATTGACAGACCCTCAACAGAAAGACCACGCTGATGTGAACACAGCCTAAGGCACCCGAGTCTTTCGGCAACTTTATTTACTAGAGACATAAATTTACAGTAAAAAAAATGACATTTTCAGGAGGGTTTTTCCAATTTTAAAGTGACTGTAGAAGCCTAGTGAATACTGCTGGGATCGGAGGAAACTCCGACCCAAACTGTTTAACCCTTTGATTGCTGCGGTATGTGACCACGGCGTGATCAAAGGGAACTCCCCGCTTTAATCACATCACTAGAAACCCTTGTGATGTGATCAGAGACTGGGGAACCTCTCTGCAGTCAGCCCTGGGGACCTAGAAAGGACCCCAGGGCTGTATGTTCAGTATTTCTGATGTTAGGGATCACTAGGGCCTTACGCCTCATTCACACGACAGGGGCCGGGAAAATAGGCCGTTTTGGGCCGTTTTTCCCGGCCGGTTTGCATCCGTTTCGATTCCGTTCCGTGTTTCCGTTTTTAACGGCTGATTTTGACCCGTTTTGCATCAGTTTTTTTCCCTGTCCACTTTAAAACCGGATGAATTTTATTTAAATTTGTTGCCACACACAGCACCCTGCATGTACTGCCACCCAGTCCCCTGTTGGTAATGCCACCCAGCCCCCTGCAGGTAATGCCACCCAGCCCCCTGTTGGTAATGCCACCCAGCCCCCTGCAGGTAATGCCACCCAGCTCCCTGCAGGTAATGCCACCCATCCTCCTGCAGGTAGTGCCACCCATCCCCCTACAGGTAATGCCACCCTGCCCCCTGCAGGTAATGCCACCCTGCCCCCTGCAGGTATTGCCACCCTGCCCCCTGCAGGCAACACCACCCTGCCCCCTGCAGGTAACGCCACCCTGCCCCCTGCAGGTAACGCCACCCTGCCCCCTGCAGGTAATGCCACCCTGCCCCCTGCAGGTAATGCCACCCTGCCCCCTGCAGGTAAGGCCACCCTGCCCCCTGCAGGTAAGGCCACCCTGCCCCCTGCAGGTAACGCCACCCTGCCCCCTGCAGGTAATGCCACCCTGCCCCTTGTAGGTAATGTCACCAAGTCCCCTGTAGGTAATGCCACACAGCCCCCTGCAGGTAATGCCACCCTGCCCCCTGCAGGTAATGCCACCCAGCCCCCTGCAGGTAATGCCACCCAGCCCCCTGCAGGTAATGCCACCCAGCCTCCTGCAGGTAATGCCACCCAGCCCCCTGCAGGTAATGCCACCCAGCCCCCTGTATGTAATGCCACCAAGTCCCCTGTAGGTTGCACCCCCCCCCCTTCCAGGAGAAGTCACTGACTTCAATGTCCATATATGGACAGAGTAGTCACTGACTTCTCCTGGAGAGGAATTCCCGGCCACAGGGTCGGGGATTCCGCTTCAGAAGTGAGTGACGTCCCTGTGTCCATATATGGACAGTGTAGTCACACTTCTTCTATAGCGGAATCCCCATCCACAGGGTCGGGGATTCCGCTTCAGAAGTGAGTGACGTCGCTGTGTCCATATATGGACAGTGTAGTCACTCACTTCTCCTGTAGCGGAATCCACAATCCCCGGCTGGGGATTGGGGATTCCGACTCCTACAGGGAGCAAAAAAAGACCCTCCTCCTCCTCACATGCACTCTGCACTGTGAGGAGGAGAGAGAGCGCGAGCGACGGAAGACACAACCGTCACTCGGGACACATTCCGGTGATGGCCGTGTATTACCCTGCCCCATAGACTTCTATGGGAGCCGGGCGGCCGGGTAAACGGCTGAAAATAGGGCATGTCCCATTTTTTTGACGGCCAGGTTTCCCGGGCCGTCAAAAAATCGGTAGTGTGAATAGCCCCATTAGGGGTCTATTGTCCCTACTATAGCCGTGTGACGGCCGTTTTATGAATGGCCGTGACCCGGCCGGGAAACCCTGTCATGTGAATAAGGGCTAAGTGTTGTCCTAACAGAAGCCTGTGTCATAGTGACACTGCATAATGTATTAGCATACAAGAGTATGCGAATATA
The DNA here is from genome assembly GCF_050947455.1 of Rhinoderma darwinii. Taxonomy (NCBI): domain Eukaryota; kingdom Metazoa; phylum Chordata; class Amphibia; order Anura; family Rhinodermatidae; genus Rhinoderma; species Rhinoderma darwinii. The sequence continues at coordinate 112,829,974 of NC_134692.1, forward strand.
TTATGAATATGAAATTAAGTTGTTTAAAAGTTATCCCTCCATGGGATTAAAAAAATAAATTAAAAAAAACTGTAACCAAAAAAAATAATTAAAATATGTCCCCCCAAAAAAGTAAATGATTTAGAATAAAATACATTTTATTTCCCATACATTACATAAAAGCAAAAAACCTACACATACTAAGTATCTACACGACCGTAATACCCTGAAGAATTAATTTAACAGGTTATTTAGCGTGAAAAGTGAACAGAATAAAAAATAAAAAAATTACAATGCCGAAAATCACCTTTTCCTAAATTCACGCTACAAAAATAAATGACATAACTAAGGCCCTGTTCACACAGTGGCCGAAATTGCCTCTTATTGATTTCAATGGGAGGTGGAAGCGTTTTTTTCCCGCGAGCAAAAAAAAAACTCTCGCAGCAAAAAGCGACATGCACCAATCTTGAGGCGTTTTCCGCCTCAAAAACCCCATTGAAATCAATGGGATACGGGAAAAACTTGTTTTTTTACACTTTTTTTGCGGCGTGTTTTGCAAAAAATGCTCGTGTTTATTTCTTTGTCTGTTGAAGAAAGAGATAAAAAAAAAACACAGCGGCAAAAAAACATGTCAAATTACGGCAAAAACCACCTGTGGTGCAAAACCACTTCAAAAAAACCGGAGCTGATATTTCCAGGCAGAATTTTCTGCCTTCAAAAAAAACTCTGTGTGAACAGGGCCTTACACAGTAAATTTTAAGCACCCCCCAAACTACACAGGATAAAAAATAATACAATTTCTCCTGCATAAAACAAGGCCTCATACAGGCACGTCAATGAAAAAATAAAAAGTTACGGCTGCTCAAAGGCAGAGGGGCAAAACTAAACAATTTAGCTAGTCATTAAGGGGTTAAAGAATACATTTGTTGCCATTTACATATCAACATATTAACCTGATACATAAAGGTGGATCCTGACCACGGAACATGTGAGTCAGAAGGAAACAGACAAGTCCCAGTTCCGCTATTATGTGGTTTTTACAGCATCTCGGAAAGATGTTGTTTGGTTTCTAATGTAACCTCCAGTGCTGATAGAAAGTCCCGTGTTGTACATCCAGGCCTGAGCCAGACAGTGCAGCATAGGAATGCTATACGGGCCGGGTGTTGTCTTTCTGCAATCGGGGAAAACAAGCGTCCTGCAGGAACGTTTTGTTAATTTCCCTTTATATTCTGCATTGACAGTTTCCACTTCTGTCTGACAGATGTTTCTGATACCTGAGCTGTGATTCACGGACACCAGGACGGACTTTCTCATATGGACTTCCACATCCAAACACATAGAAAATGTTATAGAGAAAACGTTAGAGAGACTGAAATCCTAAGCTTTACATATTGTAGGACCACGGATCCCCTCCGTATGCATATGAAAAAATCAATTAGTACTTCACCCTGGTAGACAATGAATGATGAGAGTAGTCATCCATACTTGCCAACAGACCCGACTGTCGCTGGACAGTCCCACAAACTGGACTGCAAAAGGTGAGGGTTTATGCTAATTTGTATAAAAAGGGGCATTCCTTGGCGTTTTGGGTCGTTCTCTGGTGGAACATGGCTAGACTTAAAGGGCTTGTCCGAGATTTAAAGACTGTGTTAATGCATGTAATTTATAAATGTAAATACATTTGTAATATACTTACATTTTCCAAAGTGGCCCTGTTTCCAGATCTTGCCGTGGGGTACTTGACGGGTGACGTCACTCTCTGCATTGGCTCTGCTGCTTTGCTGATCTTGAATTCTTTGCCGGGTAGACGACACGTCACTTGTGACATGCCGTGTATCGGCTTGTCCTGCTGCACAGCCCGAAACGCGCATGCGCTGTCACTGCTGTTCTCGCGGTCCCTGCTGTTCTCGCGACAACAGCAGGGGCCGCGCATGCGCGTTACAACAGAACAAGCCGATATACACCACGTGACAAGTGACGTGTCATATACCCGGAAAAGAATTCAAGATCGACAAAGCGGCAGAGCCAGTGCAGAGAGTGACGTCACCCGTCAAGTACCCCACGGCAGGATCTGGAAACGGGGCCACTTTGTAATATGTAAGTATATTACATATGTATTTACATTTATAAATTACATGCATTAACATAAAGTCATTTAATTTCGGAAAACCCCTTTAAGTGTGGTCATCACAGATCTAAAGTAAAAGGTACAAAGTCGTATTTGGTTATTCCAAAATAGGAATGGGGGAACTGAACGCTTTCTGTAGGTAAATTAAACTACAATGCTGCGTAATGTTTTAGGACACAAACCTTAGGATTTCAGTCTACAGACCAGAGCACAGACCACAAGCATGGAAGCCTGTATTCTGTGAATGGAGTGACCAGAGAGGCTGGTGTCCGTGGTTAGATTTCAGGGGTTCTTTAAAATTGCATGACAAAAAATAAAAAAATGTCTTTTTACTAACTACAACGAGGCATTTTTCTTCAATTATAATGTAAATAAACCACCAAAACGTCACAGATTTTTTCCCTTCACATTAGTCATTGCCGATCTCTTAAAGAGATTGTTCCAGCTGCACAACTCCTATTTAGACTGAAGCCGCCCGGTGATCAGCAGATGTCACCAGGGCAAGGTCTATGTGGCCACTCATTTATCCTGCAGCAATGGAAATGTAACATAATACTATTAGACCTGTAGAAGAAGGATCGATACAATAATAAAAAGAATAAAACTCCCTGTGGTAAACCTGCAGAGCACTGACAGCGTGTACGGCAGCTTGTATTCTGCGAATGGAGGGATCAGAGTGGCAGGGTTAATACTCATTACTACAAATGTGTGAGCTCTTATGAAAACTCACTTCACAGTACAGGCTTGTACGCTGCTGACAATGCAGATTTCTCTTCAGCTCTGCAGGCTTAATATTAGAGTCGCTCCTGCACGTAGAGGCAGCAATTCCAATCAAAAATATTGTGCTACGAAATTGCTCCTTTGCTGCTTGTACATGGGACAATTCTAATAATAATATTATAGAACTGATCATTGTGCGGTTCCCTAAGATTATACTTAATAAAGCCCAAAACATTTTAATTCTTATATTAATTCCAAGCAGATGAGCAACAGAATAGTGCCACCTCATGGCCAAATTGTGAAACAAACTTGTGAAATAAAACTTTTCACAGATTTGGGTGTTAGTTGCCGAGTAATCAAAGTAAAACCAGGACAGAGTTTTTTGCAGGCGGAAAATCTGTCTCAATATTCCATTTCGCAGATTTTCCATTGAGTGCAGCGGGCATAAAACTCTGCGAAATACGCGTTCTCTGCCTCCCATTGATGTCAATGGGAGGTCAGAGGCGTAACCACGTGAAATCAATGGGAGCCATTTTCAGCGTGGTTTCCGCGTCAAAAAACTCAATGTGAACCCAGCCTTTTGGAAATGGAAATCTTACATTTAAAGGGGTTGTCAAGTGCGTCACTAAAGTGTCCGCATAGAACATGGACTAATTTGTTTCTGGTCACAACAAATCACTAACATAACATATTTACATGACACAGTGAAACGTCTGCGGTGTGAAGGACCCACCTCGGTGTGAGACTGAGGCGGAGTATTTCTAGCCTGCTTGATGGCCTCTTCATAGCGAGGGGGGTCTTTATTTTTAGCAGCTGAGCTGTTAAACCCTGAATGCTGAACAATGTACTGCTGGGACAGGGATGTGGCATTGGACTGTGGAGAGAACATAAACACAACTGTAATAAATGATCAGACAACGTGGAATATAATCCTGCTCACTGGACGACGGGGAGTAAAAAATAGGAAACAAATTAAATAGAAATAAAATGGCTTTTAATATACAGCGTCAGAGACGTAGTTAGAGGTTTAGCACAGGGGGGGGGGGCGCAAAACACATCTGAGTGGGCCCCACAATGCAGGTTTACAACTGCCGAGGCACATCCGGCGGGGTCAGGCTTACATAAACAGCTTAGTTTGCTGTGCTACTCTGTTTCTGTAAACTTCCATAGAGGTGAATGGGTGTTACGGAAACAGTGTAGCATTGCGAGCTACGCTGTTTTTGTAACTTCCATTGAAACTATAGTGTTCTCCCCAGAGTATAATGGCCAACAGTGCCCCCCACACCAAATAATGGCCCTATAGTGCCCCCACACAGTATAACGCCCCATACAGTATGATGCCCTATAGCTGCCCCCCAGAGGAGAATACCCCCATAGCTGCCCCCATACAGTAGAATGCCCCATAGCTTAAAATACCAACATAGTGCCCCCACACAGTATCATGCCTCCATAGTGCCCCGACACAGTATCATGCCTCCATAGTGCCCCCACACAGTATCATGCCTCCATAGTGCCCCCACACAGTGTAATGTCCCATAGGGCCTCCAACACAGCATAATGCCTCATAGTTGCTCCCATACAGCATAATGCCCCCACAGCTGCCCCATACAGCATAATGCCCCCACAGCTGCCCCATAAAGCACAATGCCCCCATAGTTGCCCCATACAGTATAATTCCCATAGCTACCCCATAAAGTATAATGCCCCCATAGATACCCTATAATGCCCCCATAGCAGCCCCCCACACAGTATAATGCCACCATAGCTGCCCCCCATACCCAGTATAATGTCCCTATACTGCCCGATAAAAAATTACCTATCTCCGTTCCCACGACGAGTGGAGGAGATCCCTCTACTTCTCAGGTATGTACTCTATGTGGCTCAGCAGAGACAGCCGCGATGACGTCACTGCATCGCGTCTGCCTGCACCAATCCACTCACAGCCGGCGTTACACAGTAAATGATGGAGCAGGGAGTCCAGATACAGTTGAAACCGGGACATGCCGCTCGCGGCCCAGCCTTCTCAGTGGGTTCGGGGCCACCGCTCCCCCTGACCCCCCCGCTACTTACGCCTCTGTACAGCATCTACAAGTATATTCAATCCAGAAGTAGTCTAGCTCTAAATATGGAAATATTTAGTACAAAACTGCAGAATAAATCTTAAGTTAAATGTATTACAGCTCAGCTTTAGTTAAAGAGGCTCTGACACCACATTAGAAGGTCCCTGTCTCCTATATAAGGAGATCGGCGCTGTAATGTAGGTGACAGTAATGCTTTTTATTTAAAAAAACGATCTTTTTTCACAAAGTTAGGAGCGAATTTGGTTTTTGCTAATGAGCTTTCTTAATGCCCAAGTGGGCGTACTTTTACTTTCGACCAAGTGGGCGTTGTACAGAGGAGTGCATGACGCTGACCAATCAGCATCATGCACTCCTCTCCATTCATTTACACTGCACTAGCGATATAGATATATCACTATGTGCAGCCTCATACACAAGCCCTAACATTACTACAGTGTCCTGATAATGAACACACATGAAATCCAGCCTGGACGTCATGTGTACTCAGAATCCTGACACTTCTGACTCTTTTCTGTGAGATTCCAGCAACGGATACGAAATCTCGCGAGATCTCGGAGCTAAACGAGATTTGGTTTCACTTGCCGGAATCTCACAAAAAAGATTCAGAAGTGTCAGGATTCTGAGTACACATGACGTCCAGGCTGGATTTCATGTGTATTCATTATCAGGACACTAGTAATGTTAGGGCTTGTGTATGAGGCTGCACATAGTGATATATCTATATCGCTAGTGCAGTGTAAATGAATGGAGAGGAGTGCATGATGCTGATTGGTCACTGATTGGTCAGCGTCATGCACTCCTCTGTACAACGCCCACTTGGTCGAAAGTAAAAGTACGCCCACTTGGCCATTAAGAAAGCTCATTAGCATAAACTTAAATCGCTCCTAACTTTGTGAAAAAAGATCGTTTTTTTAAATAAAAAGCATTACGGTCACCTACATTACAGCGCCTATCACATTATATAGGAGACAGGGCACTTATAATGTGGTGACAGAGTCTCTTTAAGTGAATAGTGCGAAGCTGCAATACCACATACAACCTGTAGACTGGTGTGGTGCTATTGTTGGAAGAAAGCAGCCAAGATTTTCTAATTTTGTACAGTCCCTTTAAACGGAAACATTCGTGTTCGTGTGCAACTGTACACGAACAGCTAATTACTTGCGTCTCTCCACACCCACTGCAAGATCGGCAGGTGAGCGAAGATGCAATGTCACTGTAGGCCATGTTCACACATTCAGGATTTGATGAGGATTTAGTTGCAGATTCCACGCCTTAATCCTTATCACATCCGTTGACATTCCACATCTAATACAAGTTAATGGGGTATTTTATATCCCATTTACATGCAATGGGAAAAATCAGCGTGGAATAATGACTGGAATAATGACGACTTCAAAGTCTGCAGCATGCTCGATATTTGCGTGTATTCTGCATGGAATTACAATGGGGTTAATTCGCATGCGGATCTGCTGGCACATCTGCGGCAGCAATCAAATTGCTGCCGCAGATTCTTTTAAAAATCCACGTTGGATTTGCCTATGGCAAATTCTGAACGTGTGAACATGGCTTTAAAAAGACGTACACTCGTGTGAGCAGCACATAATCAGGACAGGATTTCAGCCTTTGACTATAAACAACATTTTCTTTTTTAGCAAGTACAGATATTGAAGCCATCAAGGAATTGAAGCACAAAGTAAATTAGAAAGTTGCCTTACATTGATTGTTTTATTTTAACAAAACTGAAATAATCTCATAAAGAGGCTCTGTCACCAGATTATAAATGCCCTATCTCCTACATAATGTGATCGGCGCTGTAATGTAGATAACAGCAGTGGTTTTTATTTTGAAAAACGATGATTTTTGAGCAAGTTATGAACAATTTTAGATTTATGCTAATTAGTTTCTTAATGACCAACTGGGCGTGTTTTTACCTTTGACCAAGTGGGCATTGTACAGAGCAGTGTATGACGCTGACCAATCAGTGACCAATCAGCGTCATACACTTCTCATTGTTTCAGCCCATGATCCACAGCACAGTGGGATTGTTAGGGTATGTTCACACGAGGTCATTACGTCCGTAATTGACGGACGTATTTCGGCCGCAAGTACCGGACCGAACACAGTGCAAGGAGCCGGGCTCTTAGCATGATACTTATGTACGATGCTAGGAGTCCCTGCCTCGCTGCCGGACAACTGTCCCGTACTGAAAACATGATTACAGTACGGAACAATTGTCCGGCAGCGAGGCAGGGACTCCTAGCGTCGTACATAACTATGATGCTAGGAGCCCGGCTCCCTGCACTGTGTTCGGTCCGGTACTTGCGGCCGAAATACGTCCGTCAATTACGGACGTAATGACCTCGTGTGAACATACCCTTACAGTGTGATTGTGAAATGAAAGAAGCTGGGCTGCAACAATAAGAAGTGTATGACGCTGATTGGTCACTGATTGGTCAGCGTTATACACTTCTCTGTACAACACCCAGTTGGTCAAAAGTAAGAACACGCCCAGTTGGTCATTAAGAAACTAATTAGCATAAATCAAAAATTGCTCATAACTTGCTCAAAAATGATCGTTTTTCAAAATAAAAACCACTGCTGTTATCTACATTACCGCGCCGATCAGATTATGTAGGAGATAGGGCACTTATAATCTGGTGACAGAGCCTCTTTAAATTAAAATAATTTTTTCCCAACTTCAAAAATGTTAAAAAAAAATTCTAATATAATTACCTTTAAATTCAAAAAAATGACTGAGCCGTTGGTCACCGGTGTCATCCTGCGCTATGGGACTTTGGTAGGCAATATCAAGTCACTATGGACATCATGTGGTCAGGCACGGGCTGCCACAGTCATCTGGTGATGGACGTCACATTATTGCACTACAATGCAGCAGGGGACGCCGGTGACGACTGGCACGGGAACAGGTCCTAATTTACAATTGGAACATTTTGGGTCACTGTTTTTAGTGATTTTTAGGACAAACTCCTTTACATTCAAAAGCTGTGGTCAGAGTTGTGAATAAAAAAAAACCACAAATCTGAATATGATTTGCATGTTCAGAATGAACGATACAAAATGTCCATTAAAAACACAACATGGCACAATGTCCGCATTTCTACATTTAATGTCTAACCTTCTGCAGTGACGTAGGCCCATTCTGTACTGGTGCAGCTTGCGGAGTTCTTGCAGCCTGGGAAGTAGTCGATACATTATTGTTGAACAATGGAGGAACTGAAGTGACTGGGTTTTTTGGGTATGAAAATACATTGTTTGACGTAGCGGGTGGACAGACCTACAGGTAAGGGTGAAAACACACATTATACAAGGACATAGACAGGCTTGTACGATTATACCGTTAAATAAAGGCTCTCCGCCTACATTTCGTTCAATACCAATCTAAATGATAATGCAGCCTAGGATTGGGAATGTATGTCAACATGTGTGGAGCAAAATGGGACAATTCTGGCCTTCTTTTAGGGTAAATAATAATCCAAAAGGGTTTAATGGGTTTTCAAAACCATATTAAACCATTACCTCTTATAGTATACATTCAGCAAAAATGATGAGCCACATACAGACTAGGCAATAAACCTTAACGCATCAGGTTGTATATATCAGATGGAAGGTTGTGTCCGAATTATTAGAAATGACTATGTAATACGGACAATAGTCTGTCAAATATTGTTGCAGTTATTTTTCATCTGTATTAAATAAATGAATGCACTATCTCCCCCTGGTGGATAAAACATGTAATACATTACAGGGATCTACTACCACCCGTCCTGAAAGCCGCAGGTTGGAGCGCACAGGTTGAGCCCAAACATGTGTAAACCTTAATGTGAACAATAGTAAAAACACTACCAGTATATAATGGAACTGGCGCGTGTATATATCCGGTCTATGAAGAACAAACCTTTCTGGGTTGCGGGTTCTGGTTGAGGCTATGTGGTGTAAACTTCTCTTGTACAGGCGGTTTCTGAGAGGAAGGTGCGTGGACCAGAGTAGCAGGGGTAGACTTAAGAACGGAGGGCTGAGATGTAGTTGGTATTTGTGGTGGAGCCTAAAGATTAGAAATATAAGTGAGTATTTCATGTTCACAGGAGATCTGTTCAGTAATGTTGCGGACATTGAAAATATGTTTTCGTGTCTATATGTACCATACTGATCTCTCAATACTACTGGCTAAGAATAGAATTCCAGCATATTAGTTGCCCAAGGGAAATCCCTGTGTTGGATGGAGACTAGTGCACGTGTATGTCGGGAGTATGCATGCCACTGTATAGCCATACGCCGGTCATTGGCCACAATGTTAAAAAAAAAAAAACATATACCGCACTGTATACATTCTTTTTGAGGTCGGCCCACTGCATCGGAAGGCGCAGTCTGCACTTTTCTAAACAGTAAAAAAAAAAATGATGCCGACGCACAGCACCGTGACGAAGGCCTTTGTCGGATGAATGAAGGCCTATGGCTACGTTCAGCGCATGCCACGCAAATTTCCGGGCGCATATGTGAAATGTGTACACGTGATGTGAACATAGTCTAAGTACTTTTTTTTTCTCGCACCGAACAGTTTCATTATTTATAAACATTTATTAGCCATTGTGATAAAATGTATGGCCTTTCAATAATAATACTTATTGGATTGGTCATTCTTCCACATTTTGTAGGAAATGTTTTATTAATGTGTTGAATTTATACCACGCACGCAGTAAGCTCTGCGTAGAAGTGACTGCAGGGAGCCACACGCTCCGATTTTAACTAGGACTTTGCAGGGGATTTGGAGCTCTATCTCAGAAAATTCACCTCCTTCCTAGGTGATATACCAGATATAAATATCAAAGTTTCTTTACTAAAAGGGAACGGTGTAAAATTTTTGTTACTTAAATTAAAAACACACGTGGCTCTAAATGGCTGATGCAGTTACTGGTTACCTGTGCCGGGAGATGAAATAAATCTTGTGGAGCCATATGGACTCTCCGGCGCAGACTATGGTGTGACCCGGTTACCTTTGTTCTATCACTGGTGAAATGATATTGTAACTTTGTTGCCTTCCCACTTATTATTGCATTGTATTACTTCAATTGTTTATAGTACATACAATCGACCATCCCGAAGAGCTCAGCATTGTACAGTAAAACACTCACCTGAACCATTGACAGCTGCATTGCATTGGTGGTCTTGATGGAGAGGGGCAGCAGAATCTGAGCCGTTGGTGTAGTTAGTAGTGCCTGAGGCTGAGCCACCACTGCAGCTTGTGGTGTCCTTTGAGATGTCACATAAAACTGCTGGATAATATTTTGACGTTCGGCGTTGGCGAAGGGAACTTCACGTTTGATGACTACAGTGTTGTTGGCAATAATACTCTGGCCACCAGTAGACACCGTGGGCTGTCCTATCAAGTGCCCACCCAGAACGGTCTGGGCAGAATTCTGGCAGTCAGACACGGCGGTTTCCTCTTTAATTTTTACGTTAAAATGCTTCTGATCCACATTGACCAGGACATTAGAGAATGGCTGTTGCTGGCCGCGCTTTTCCACCTCGAGCTGCATTTTCAGAACTTCCACAAGCTTCTGCTCCTGTTCTAATTTGCGTTTCAGCTCCTCAATCTGCTTCTCTTTTTCTTGAAGCTTGCGGTCCTTCTCTGCCGCCTCCAAATCCATGCTTGTAGCGGTCACACTGGTGGACCCCATGCTATCCTCGTTTATATTGATCTTCAGAGGCGAGGTGTTCATAAACTGGGAAGGAGACACCATGGTCATAATCTCTGCAAAAGTGTCGGTCATGTTTGTATCTTCGGTACTGAAGTTGGATTGTTCAGAAGGGGCAGGAGACATGGGCAATGGAGAGTTGATGCCATCTAAAGTTGCCTGGCTACTTCCGTTTGATACTTCTGAACTCAGACTGGGTGCGCAGTTACTTACAGCAATGGTATATGTCGTTGTAGCATCATCTGTCACACCGCTACTGGGAACTGTGGTGGTGGCAGTGGGGGATACAATTGTGGCACTATTGGCATTAACACCATTATTGTTTAAATCCTGGTAAGGCTTCAGACGTTCAATGAGATCTGTTTTCGTCCCAGACACTGGCAAGCCTCTAAGTTTTAACTCCATTTTAAGTTCTGCAACCTACAAATATAATAGGATAAAAAGAGTTGGTAAACAGAAAGTATCTTATAACCCTTGTTTTATACTCGCTCTCTCTATCCCTCGTAGCCCATTGTGAATGTCTCAGCTGGCGGAGCATGTGCTCATTTTATATATCACTCTGAATAATGGCTACATTTAATCTTGAGTGATAGGTGATTGTATTATGTATAAAACCGGCTTAATTTAACTATGGCAACCATAAAAATATCCAAGACCCGACTGCGCACTTGACTGCCTCACTAAACCGACACAGGAAGATGTGACAAATCTACTACTAATTTTCCCCTCTATACAGTTCCTGACAACTTTGCTTATAAAATGAATCTTTTACTCAGGTTCATGAAGAAATAAGTATTTTTGGCTTTGCGACGATCAACTGTGGGGTCAGGGAAAATCTTGTTAATCTGAATCCACCAAAAATAAATGAGTGTAAGTAAGGCCTTATTCACATGAATGTTGAATACGACCGAGTGCCGGCTGTTAAAACAACGGCCGTCGCACGCACTTATGCAACTCAATGGGGCAATTCAGACATGCAGTGTTTTTCACGCTGCGTTTTTCGGTTGCGTGAAACTCACTGCACGTCCTATTCTTGTGCGTTTTTTGCATTGAAGTCAATGGGTGTGTGAAAATCACCGACAGCACACGGACGCACATTCGTGTGCTGTCCGTGATTCACGCACCAGTTCCTTGAAATACAGAGGAAAAAAATAAAATAAAAAGGTGCACCAACACTGACAACAACCGATGTCACACGGAACAAACACTGATGGAACTTGGAACTGCAATGCGTGAAAAACTTGTCCGTTTTTTGCGGACGCAAAAATGGAAACGCTCGTGTGAATCTAGCCTAAGGGTATGTTCAAGTAAAAACGGCTGAAAATGACAGAGCTGTTTTCAGAGGCGTTCTTTTCTAGATGTTTTTGGAGCTTTTTTCATTGGCACTATGAAAAACAGCTCCAAAAACGGCTCAAGAAGTGACATGTTCCTTTTTACGCTGCGTTTTTTTACACGCTGTTTTTTAAAACAGCGAAGTAAATATATGCCTCGTCTGAACATAACGCAGTTTTTCCCATCGACTTCAATGAGCAGAAGTTCGTAGGCATTCAGCTACCGTTTTTTTCAGGTGTATTTTGAGGCGTTTACGTGTGAACATACCCTTAGACTTTGCAGTACATGTAGCCGTGTTATTGCTTGTCTTTTTTGCACAGGTTTAGCAGATCACATAATTGCACTTTTACATTATTATTCTGTTTGTTCTTAGAAGTTTATACATTTTGTCTCTCTCTCATTCTCAAAATGACCATAAATATCACGCAGCCGTCGCTCAAACAAGCAACAAACGCCGACTCCTCCGTAAACATATATCTTGGGCAATGCTTTTCTCCTGGTATAACAAAGGATCAAGCAGATGTTTGGAGACAGTTTCCCCCTACATAATATAGCTAACCGGGTGCGATTCATAGACTTGAGTTCTGACCAATCTCGGGCTCAGGGGCTGCGTTCTGCAGCAGGAGCCCCTCCCCCGCTACTGTGTCTACAATGGTAGATCTGGAAACCTAAGCCCCATCCTTTTACCTGAGCCCCTCACCATAAATTCGGATTTTATTCTTCCACATTTGACATTTCTGCATTACCTTCATATCGTCCAGGTTAGAAGGTAGTGGTCCTGCCTTTTTGAATAAGAAGCTGTTCTGCCTGTTGATGGTGTTTTGGACAGAGGACATGCTGGTGTTCATATTGCTGGTTATGGAGTTTCCATTGTTTTGTTTGTCATTCAAAGTCCTAAAAGAAAGAACAAAACATACATCACCGTGCGGTCACATTCACTGGAATATAAAAGATGGTTTTTTTTTAGAAACCGCTTAAAAGTGTTCTGAGGTTGAAATAAAAAAAAGTTCAAGAATTCTGCAGAGGACACGCTGTGAAGGGTTAGTGCCTGGGCTGGGGGCACCGTGTACCGAGCACGTCCATAGAAGCTGCTGGAAGCAATACACCATTCTTAGGCACTAATTGTTACTATTTTTCTGGGGCGATACATATTATAACATCCTTTTTGGTGTTTTGTATAGTATAAAATTTTGAGGCGTACTTGAACTTATTGTCCCCTCAGCCTTTACAGCCGCTGGTTAGGTAGCTGGGCGATATTCCGTCAAAGATCGGTGTAATGCGAAACAAAGGTGTTACTAATGTGAGACTTATGGGGATAAAATGAGGCGCATGGGGCTTCTAATGTGAGGTACGTGGCGTTACTTGCTAGTAAGGAGAGTCACATGGAGTTACTAAATTAATAACCCCATGTTCCTCACATTAGAATAGTAACGCCATGTACCTCTAATTAGTAACCAATATGCCTAATGTAAGACATGAGGATAATTAATGTTATTAATGTTTGGTAACAAGGGGTTACTAAATTAATAAATAATTAACCATAATCCCTGGACTCATAACGCAGTCCATATGCTCGCTTTGTACCAGCCGCCGATTCAGCACATTACCACGTTTTGAGGTCATAGGTAACCCATTACTTGTACCTGGGTTACCTACCTAATATGACTTGTGTGGTTCATAGGCCTAGATCATGTCCGGTTTATCTATGTATATGCTATCTTACTTGTTGTAAATGCTCGGTGTGATGGTCCCTTTTGCATTAGACCTGCATTGAATAGGCATGATATCTGAATTACAGATACAACTGTCTGTCCCCTGATGAACCTGTGTAACTACAAGAGAAACGCGTTGGGATTTGTTCTTTTTTTTTTTTACCAGATTATATTGATACTCGGCTACATCTTATGCTTGGTAGTTGTTGTTACAGAGTTTGGATGCCTGTTTGATTGAAGGGCTTCTATCCCATCCTTTGCTCCAAAACCATAGTTTGGTCTTTGGCAATATATCTTAGGGCATAATAAGACCCTATAAAGCCGGTGTCGCCCCTTTCGAGGCAGGTGTTGTGATTAAGCAGGGCAACACTAGAATGTACTGCAGACTTTTTTTTCCGTCGGATGTTTTACACCGTGGTCAATCCGGCCAAATATCCGCACACTATTCGGCTAGATTTCCGTATGTGTTCTGGGTCATATACGCTGCAGACCTTTCCACAGCGTATACGACCTGTGCGAACATTTGGCACAAGGAGGTATTAAGTTAGTAAAGCCATGATCCTTAATTAGTAATCCCATATGGTGCCTATAGAACATATCTCATGTGCAGCAGTACATATGCAAAATCAGTAGAAAAATTATGCAATGGTCACAAATATTCCGATATCAATACCAGCATGACAAGCTAATGTACAGAATATGCTGTGCTGTGGAAATGCAGAATGTAAAAGGAACTTCCCACTATGGGAAGCGAATAAGTAGTCCAATAGAAAAAGAAAGGGTTAGGACATGTGGAGATTTATAAAAAGTAGTGCAAAGGAAAAGTGGAGTAGTTGTCTATTGCAACCAATCAGATTTCATCTCCCATTTTCTACAGTGCGTTTGTACTAGGTGACTATGGTCTTTAGTTACTCCATATAGCAATGTGGTTGAACCAATAGTCCAGTGCCAGGTACGCGTAAACGAAGGGAGAAGTCACAGATGTAAAACTAGAGACTGTGACAAAACACTGTAATAGGATACACGAGGAGCATCGCTGAAGTCTGGTTTGTGAGGTAAAGGTGGACAATGGCCACACAGCATAGTACAAAGACGTGATAGCTGTGAACAGAATAATATTAGGCATAACTAATGCAGTATAACTAGTACAAGCAGCGATGGGTCTTAGGTAAACAGGGGAGGAGCAAGCCGTTTGGAACGGTCGCGTGGAGCAGCATACAGGGACGTAGTGGCGTGGTTACTCAACGTTCACTCGGTGTTGGAGGAACACACCGCCTCAGCTGCAGCAGCATGCATTGGAGCCCAAACTACGCTTACATGCTGCCGCAGCAGAGAAGGGGCCTTCCTCCTTCACTGCCCACAGGAACGCAATGAGTTGCATATATTCATCTGCACTAACAGTTAGGCTAGGGCTCCATAGCGACACAAGTCTCCAGCGAATCTTGGTGAAATTCTGGTATTACTGTAACTTGCAAGAAACCTCAGTATGTACCTATTAGAGAAAAAGTTGTTGGGACTTATGACAATTGCAAGAATTCCAATCATGTCAGAGCTCTTGCGTTTGTTTCCAAAAATTTAGATTTGGCGTGACTTGCCATATTGGTGATACTTTACTATGCCCCGTAGGAAACCCCCAGGCTGCCATGGAGCCCCAGCTGTAAAGTTTGAGTGTCTCGTATGTAACTCCAGCTTTATACTTTTATGAAAGTGAAAAACAAATAAAGGGTGATTTTAGGGGTTGCCGGTGGCGCAAAAAATGTTTTCAAATTCTCCTACTTTTAAAAAGGTTTCCTGATCTAAAATCACATTTTCCAGTGAGTAAAACTTATTTTAGGGGAACTCCCCAAACCCGGAGAACGCTGTACAAATGATCCTCCACTTCCGTTTCTGAGACAAGACTTTGTTTTTTAGCCAGTCCCAGGATCCACTTCTCTCCAGTCAGCACGATTAACCGTCCACCCCTCTCATTTGTAACCATTTATTCCCCATTGCCAGCACATGAGCTATAAAGCCCTCTTGCCGAGAGAGCAGGTAAAAGTAAGGGTGCTGACATAAGAAAGGAGCAGTCACAGTGCCAGCCCTTTTGCTTGATGACAGGCCGACACGAACGGGAGGCAGTCCTCAGTCATGTGGTACAGTGTTTGCGTGTCATCAAATAGGAGAAAGTGACTTGTTACCTTATAATCAGAAGGTAAATATTTTTTGGGTCTCTGGTGATATAGTGGAGGGAATTTTAAACATACCTTTTGTGTCGACCATGGCAGTTGCATGACCTAGAAAACGATGTTTAATTTCCCCGACACGCTGACCAGAAGTGCCATTAAGGCGGGACTTGATGTGAAAGTGCTCCTGCACTGCATCCTGCCAGCCCGCCCCTTTGAGTGACGGCTCTAGCGGTCTTCTAATTGGCCACTAGAGCTGTCACTCAGAGCAGAGTGACACTTGCTGCCTCCATACAGGGGGAATCAAAGGTTGGTTTCTCAGTCATAGAACTTGCATGACAGAGAAAAAAAATGATGTATAAAATGCCCTCCGTCGGCAGTTTTGAGGCATCAAAACTGCTGAAAGGTTCCCTTTAAATCTCTGTACACGGGGAACAGTCTATTCCCTGTGTACAGAGACTTTTGGATCATCCTGTATTATTTCCGTATATGACAATTCCAATAGTCTAGAACCTGATGGTGTAGTGTTTCTACTGCTCCAGCATCCAACAAAAATATCCCTGATGTTAATTTAACAGGAAACAGCATCAAAATTGTGTTTGAAGAGACTGGAGTCTAGGTAACTATTAATAAAATATTCAATGATCCAAAAAAATCTCATAATCCTGCAACTCTCAGCTCCCCAGCATGCTGGATTATCAACGTTTTACTGTCTTAATGTCAACTTCCTGCAAATCAACAGTACGGAGCGCCTAGAACGTGTGAGTCATATACATGTTGGGAAAATGCCAAAAGGGCTGTTATTTTCAGTAAAACCAAGACGGAGGATCTGTCTAATGCAATCTGCATGACGCGCCTCCCAGTGTCGGTAACAACATACTTGAGGGGTGCCGGCAGGATTGTCTGGTAGTTGTAGTGCTGCTGCTGCTGGCTCAGAATCTGGAGTTGGAGGAAGAGTTGCTGTTGTTGTAGTAGACGGGCGTAATTAGAATCCATCTCAGGTTCCAGCTTCTCCCCTTTCTGGTCTGGAGGAATGTACTGGTGATACTTCAGCTTTTTCACCCTTGGTTTGGGATCCTTTGACTTCTTACTGCGTGGTTTGTCATTTGCATTCTTCGGTTGACTTTGCTGTTTGGAAAGCCATGTGACATGTTACACTTACGGATAAAGCAGCACATACAATAAAGCGCCACTACATTCTGCCGGACATTGGTACCACCATTTAACCAGAGAGATTACTAGATTGTTGTGTGATTTCATGAAGGAATTAGTGACTGGTGGCCAATTCTTTAATATCCACTATTGATCGGATGAGTCTAGAATAGTTCGGTTGTAATAAATGCAGGCAGACATTCAGTTAACCAATCGTATAACTAAGAGCTCATACACAAAACAATGCCATGTGCACGGACCGCTTTTGGGTCTTTGTTACGGGCCCATAGGCACTCCCTATGTTGGTTTATGGTCCCTCCATTGAGTTCTAGGGGAGAACTTATTTTTCTTATGGATATGCGCAGAATCCGTAAGATTAAAACTCTGCGTGTCTGTATAAAATCTATGGACCCATAGCAAGCTATGGCTGTCGTACTTGGGGATTCGTGTAATAGGGATCCCAAGTACAACCATGTCCATGAGGCCTTAGGCTGGATTTTAATATAATATTTGTATTTTTTTTACATACATTTCTGCCATGGAACCCTATAGGAATGTTATAAAATACATTTGTATAATTTTATTATATCTGTCTATATATGATATCTATATGTTTTATGGCGCATAACCAGATATATGTCAGCTGTATGACGCAGATGGAAGAACTCAGCTTTCCCTTATTGTTAACATTTGTTTTGGAACAATTAAAATGCAATCCGGAGGATCTTTATAGGTGGAACTAGGTTTTCATTATACATATATTTCTGCAGGTCGGCGTCAGAAACCTCCCATAATAATATTAAAGGGTAACTAAACGTTCAACAAACTTCTGACATGTCGGAAGTTTTGATCGCTGGGGGTCTGAGCACTGAGACCCCCACTGATCGCTAAAATGAAGCGGCAGAAGCGCTCATGTGAGTGCTGAGCCGCTTAGTTTCTGTTCGGCCTTTCTCGGAAAAGCCGATGTAGCGGTGTACTGGCTCATAGACTTTCTATAGGGTCCGTACACCAACTACTCGGCTTTCTGAGAAAAGCTGAACAGAAACGAAGCGGCTCAGCACTCATACGAGCGCTTCTGCCGCTTTGTTTTAGCGATCGGTGGGGGTCTCAGTGCTTAGACCCCCAGCGATCAAAACTTCTGACATGTTTAGTTACCCTTTAATATGATACAGATTAGATACACCCTGCCACTATCATTCAACATTGCCAAACTTCAGAGAAGCTCCACACGGCATCTGATATTCAATACTTTTATAGAGAACAAGATAGAGCAAATCTTTGACATTTTCATGTTAGTCACTGCTCTATACCTATAGAAATATTGTTACTTCCTGTGAGACAAAAAGCTGCTGGCATTTCTATTCTCTTCATCCAAGGCTATAATATATTGGAGTTGGAGAAAGACGCAACACAGACTGAATACAACCTTCATCCACTAAGCCACAAACAATGGGCATTAGTCTTTTCATATGTGTGGGAGAAGAACCCCATGAAGGACGGCAGTGACGCCAACCTACATTTACTTGTCATATTTAACAATAGCAATGACATAACCGCCTTGCTCTCAGCGTAGTGCCATGGCAACGTGTTCTGCACTTCTCGGTTGTATATATGAACATGTCATATCTCATGAAAACAAATGAACAGTATCACCTAAAGCTGGGAAATGGTCAAGGTAGAATCGAAGCTTTTAAAGATAACAAACGCTTAAAAGGCTATTCCCATCATAAACATTGTGCTGCTTGCATACATTTTTCCGTAACTCCTAACTATGGGGTAAGCGGGTCCTGTAATTCAGCAAATGGGGGTCAGAGGACCAGTTTTCACAACAGGTGTATGTATACGCACCTATTAGGCGTTTATAGTATATCCTGTGGATATGACACGTCAGTAGTTTTGATCAGTGCATGTCGGTGCACGGAGACCTTTACCTATCGCTAAAACGAAGCGGCAGAGGTTCTCCAGTGAGCGCTGTGCTGCTTTGTTTCAGAGTAAAGCCGAGCAAGTAATGTACGGGCTCATAGTCTTTCTATTGAGTTCATACACTACTTGCTCGGCTATTCAAGAAAATTTGATCAGAAACTAAAGCAGCACCTCACCGGAGCGCTTCTGCCACTTTGTTTTAGCGATCAGTGGGGGTCTCAGTGCTCAGCCCCCAACCAATCAAAACGTCTGACATGTCACTATAACATATCAAAAGTTTTCTGAAAGTTTAGTTACCCTTTAAGATGGGAATACCTTTTAAGGGGACACTAAACCTAAAAAAGTTAATCTGAGAACATACTGTAACTCCAGAAAATGCATAATTGGTTTTTTTTTTTTGCAAGACTTACTGCAAACAGCTAAAACAGCCCTGCAGTAATCTTACAGGGAAATAGGAAACCATCTCATCCTGGTTCTCCCCATCTTCAGATGGGGACAGTTTTCAGTGCATTAGGGAAAGCCTTCTGCTGCAGCAAGCTGCTTCCATGCCACCAAATATCAGGCACTGCTGCTGGAGGGGTAGAGAGGGAGGCGAGACAAAGAAAAGTCAGCCACTTCCCAATATGTTTCCGGTGGAGAGGGGGAAGCGTTATGACCCTGCATAGGTTCATCCCTGTCCACAGTATTATAAAACAGGGATTGAGGAACCTACTTGCCGGTTAAGTTGTTCTTCTCTGCTAGGGATTGCCCCATTATCTTCTATGTACATATTGGTGGTCTTATCATGCCCCAGATCTATTATGTTGCCTGGTCCCATATTCTGATTAATATGTATTTCCCGTACCTTAACCAGTGTTGGCCCAGGTTTCAAGATCATACTGGGTGCAGGGCATCGTGTAGCTGGTTCAGGAGCAGGAACAGGCTTGAAAAACTCTGGCAGAGGTGAAGTTACTGCTTGGCACTGCAAGGAAAAATTTTAATGGTCAATCTGATGTCCACCACGTAGTAGACAACTTTACCAAGTTTTCATTTTGAAATACTGCTCTTCTAGGTTCCTCATTTGGCTAAAGAATAAACATCTAGTAAAATGTAATGAGCATATGGTTGACTACATATGGTTGACTACATACGGTTGACTACATACGGTTGACTACATACGGTTGACTACATACGGTTGACTACATAAGGTTGTGAAGCATTTACATATACACGAGTCATGTTTTTCCCAATGCAACACATAAAAACTCTTGGTGACACGGCTGACAATCGTATTGGCGGTCCAGATATGTAACGTCTCCTTTAAACCAAACTGCAGCCTTGTAAATACAGAGTGGACATTTGTTATATGCAATTATTACTAATTGTTCCTGTTTTTTCTCAGTTTTTATATTGCATAAGGAAAGCTAAAAACATGACGAAGACAAGACACAGATGAAAAGCACATGCAAGATATTTTCTCTGCAAGATCTTTTTACTTTATTATTATGCAAGTGCCACATGATTTGCATTATGTTCTAAAGTTGCTCATCATTAAAGGGAAGGTGTCACGAAATTATTTTTTTTATATAATATTGCTTTTAGTATGATATTAAAATACATTTTATTTATTTGTGTTCTTGTTGTACTTTTTACTTTTTTCTTACTTTTACTTCTCTATGGGGCCTGCCATTTTTTTTTTTCATCTCTGTATGTGTCGATTAACGACACATACAGAGATGTAATACGGCACATACATCCCCATAGACCAAAACGAAGCTCGTTAGCAGAACGAAATCCGGCGCCATTTTCATGTGGACCAGAAGCTGCTGCCGGACAGTCAGATGACGACTTCCGGCCGCGGCATCCGGCCATATGTTCAAGGAAGCGAAGACGCAAGGAATAGGAGCGGAGGCGGCAGGAGCAGGTAAGTTATGTCTGTGTATGTTCGTGTTTTAGTGTGTGATTACTACTGTATCTAATCCTCCTACACTGTGCAGTCACTCAGAAAATGGCAGCACACAGTGTAGGAGGTTTGAAGATTCAACCCCCTCCTTCTCCTGGCACCAGCCAGAATAAGGGAGGGGGGATTGTGTGAGGACACTAGAGCGAGTCTGTCTACCCCAAATTTGCAGCATAAAGCAATGAGGTTGGTTTACCACATTGCCAATGCTGCAATTTTGGGAATTGTTCCCTCTAGTGACCAGCACATGGAAATTTTATAAATTCGAATCTAATTTATAATATTTCCTGACTTCTGAAAATATTAAAAAAATTAAAGCAATGTGTAATCACTTAAATAATAATTGTTTAACAAAAAAAAAAAAAATTCTAGCGACACATTCCCTTTAAGGCTACGTTCACACCTGCACTGGAGCCTCCATCACAGAGTCCGACTAATTGGACTGTAAAAATAGCGCTGCATGCAACACAATTTTTCCTATCAAAATGACAATCACCTCGGCAAAACCCAACGCACCCCCTTGTATATCACTATGGTCTGTCTGGCACCGTTGGTATTATTCATGCGACGGATCTGGCACCGTTTCATCGATTCCGTTATAAATGGAACTTACGATGCAAATGTGAACAGAGGCATAGCAGCAATTCATTATAAAAAATAAAAAAGCTTCTGCAATGTCTTTTAGTTAGTCTTCTGCACGTCTCCTTTTAAAATGTTATTTAGACATTCTTAATTCTATCAGTTCATGGGGGAGAATCAATATGACTGCCATTACAGGGAGCTCTCCTAGACCGGAGAATGGCATATCTATCTAGACTTACAGCAGATGGAACATGTAGAACTTGCGTAACTAGACATATTTGCCATTTAGGACTCTAAGAAAGCTGGATGACAACTCCTATTTAATGTAACACCAGGAAGAACTGCTACCCTGTATTATATGCCTATAGGACTATGAGGCGGTGCAAGACTCAGATTCACAAGCCACCATAGACCTCCAAATACTTCAGGTCCTGCACTAGGAATATAACAGAGTGGTTCCCCTGATGTATATACTTTTTATTTATAGGGAAAATGTTTATCATTCTATCTTTAATTATAATATTGCAGAATCATTACATTAAAAAAAAATCATACGAGACATGAATATACCAAAATAATATTGAAAAAAATAAAACCTATACAAACAAGAAGAGAAAACCGGAAATAAACACACGAACAAGAATAAACTGGGCACGACAAGTTGCGTAGAGCCGTTAATTAACCCCAAATCTTTGTATGTTTCTGCAGTAATCCTGGTTACATTACAAAGGACTGTGTCTGGGGGCTGTCAGCGCAGAGTTTAGAGCATGAAAGATATCCCTTGGAAGCACTAGGGGGTCTGAATTCTGTAGGGACCAGCTCTCCTGCTGGACTGGCTCAGGGCCACTTTCTTTGTGGAAGGAAAGTTTTAATCTCTGCCAGACGTTGCAGAACTAAAGGGAGGTCCCGCCCGGCACGTGTGCTGCGGTGAGCTACATCCCTACGTATTCATTTTTCAACCGACACAGGGAGCAGCCCGAAATATATCCTGCCTATTTCCACAGTAGAAAAGTCGCTTAGAGTTAAGCGTGCGTAATTCCCTGTGCCAGTGTGACCTCCAATATTCTAAACATACCTTTTCTTAAACTGCTCACAAAATAAAAAGCTTAGAAAAGGAGCGATTGCCGGTGTCATACAACAAGCAGATCAGGACCGGTCTACACCCTCTACATATAAACATATGCAATGATGAACCTTTAGACCCTTTCTGTCTTTTTGATGGTGATCTAAAGGCCCTTTTACACCGGCCGATGAAACGAGAGCGGCGCTCGCTTGCTCCTGTCACACGGAGCTATGGATAGGGACGAGCGGCCGCTACGCAGATCGCTGGTCCCCATACATTATCATCCTGTCGGCACCGTGTCTCCCTGTTTACACAGGGAGATGTGCTGCTGACAACGATAATAATTAACTTTTTTAAAAAGATACGACCAGCAGATGATCCAGCGTTTGCTCGTTCATCTGCTGATCGTTCCCGTTTACACAGGGCAATTATCGGCAACAAGCATTATATTAACGCTTGTCTGCCCGATAATCGTCCTGTGTAAAACCCCCTTAAATCGCTCTCAAAACCCTTAATAAATTATGTGCTGCTGCAGTACACACACCTGTATACAATATATACAGTATTAGATTGTAAACCGTCTGTTCCAGTTTATAGCTAAGGGCCTGTTCACATCAGCGTTGGTCTTCCGTTCAGGGGTTCCGTTGGAAGTTTTTGTGACGGAATCATTGATTCAGTCGAAAAAACGGAAACCTGCTGGAAGGGTGACAAATGGAAACCATTAGCAATGATTCCGTCACCATTAATGGTGATGCAAACGGAAGCTACGGTTTCCGTTTGACTTTCCGTTGCGGGGTTCGACGGAAACCTCTGATGGAACCCCTCAACGGAAAGCCAACGCTGATGTGAACAGGCCCTTATAATGCCATTTTAGCAGAAATGCAATAATGTTATTTATAGTTACCGCAACTACATTTTATTTCAATGGTTTCCTATGTGGTAATTTCCTTTCTAATTTCCATTCCAGTCTTCTATATACCAAGTACAGTATAAAAACTAAAAACAAAAACATTATAGCTGCCCATTTTCACAAATCCTGTTCATCAGGATGAATCAGGAGTTGGAATTCTTGTAAACCGAACATTGCACGATAAATATTTCCAGTGCTAAGAAAATAGGCCTGAGAGAAAGCATGGAAGTGGAGAAGGGAAATCTGGCCACCAATGTCCTTGCTCCATTTCCTCTTCCCAGCTCAGTGCCAATTTGGATTGGCAATGTGCGAACAGAAGAGTAGGGAAAAGCAGCTCGGCAGCAGTCGCTCCCACCAATTCTCCATCTACCTTATTAAAGAGAATATCGAATAGCCTCCAACTATCCAAGATCACCGGTCCATACACATCACTAATCTATATCTGACCATGTAGCGTTCAAATCCCAGGGCTTATTGTTGCCCAATGTTCACCACTGTGTTGACTGCGTACTGAGAACGGCACACCTCCTCACCGCTTCTAGACTGAAAGGTCCGTATACCGGGGTCCTCTAAGGGGGCGTTAATTTCCTCACTGGTGTGTTCTGCCTGTCTTCCGCTTAAAAACATCAGTACATTGGCGCTAAATGAATACATTTCATCCATTGAAACATATTTTTTTTTATAAGAAGAGGCTTCGTTTTGTACAGACAACGCTTCACGCCTGAATCTCCGCCAATATTTCAAGTCTATTCATTTATAATCGGCAAATTGGTTGTGTGTGAATGTGAGGTCCGGGCAATTTTGAGTGAGGTAAAAGACCGCAGTGAATTGTGCTTGACTCAAATGAGAGTTTATTTTCTTAGAGATTGCAGGGGAGACATTCCTCATGACTGACATCTAGACAGAACACATAATGCAGCTAATTAATCCCTTGGAGAACATTATAATTTATTAATTCTAAAGACAAGAAAACACGGAGGGCCGCTGAAGGCTCCCATGCTGAATGTCTTATCCACAAATGATGCCGTGTGTTTATTGTTCTAATTAAACAGTGATCGGAGCCATTACCATGACTCAATATTACTGGCAGACGACTGTTTCACAGGGCACGCTAAGCGTTCAGACCATCACTCCATCCCGAAACGTTAGGATAATACAGAATCTTCGTTTGGTAATGCAGCACCCATCGTTCTCAGAAACCATTAGGACATCATTTTTTTTATTGTTGCTTATAAAGTGGCAGCATATTCCGCAGCGCTGTACAGAGATCGGCATCGCTCACATCAGTCCCTGTCTAAAATTAGGCTCACAATTTAGTTTTCCAGATCTCAAACATATACACACTAGGGCCAATTTTATAAGAAACCTATCAACCTACGAGTATGTTTTTGGATTGTGGGGGGGGGGGGGAAACTTGAGTACGCAGAGAAAACCCACGCTAACATGGGGAGAACATAAAGTCCATGCAGTCATGAAGAATTTCCTATTTTTCAGGTCTCTGAATTAAAGTAAAGCTATTCATCTGCTATAGTTCAAAACCTCAAATATAATGGGCTTGGATTCCAAGTTCAGATTGGGAGGCTGGCTTAACCCCAAGAGATTAAAAACATTTTTATTTTTTTTCTCTTTCCACTACAGTGGTCATAACTTTCTTTTTTTTATTCGATATAGCTGTATAAGGCTTTGTTTTTTACGTGACAAGTTGTTCTTTATTTAGGGGACTTTTTTTTCATATGAATCAGCGTTTAATTTATATCAATTTTTATATTGGCAAAAACGCAAGAAAAAAAAAAAAGAAAATCCACCGCACACAGTATTTATTCTTTTTTATTTACGCAATACACCGATAAATGATGTTATGAATTTATTGTACAGGTTGTCACGATTGCGAGATACCAAAATATGTTTATATTATTTTATGTCTTGGCACTGAACTTTAATAATGTGAAATCATTTTTTTTTTTTTTTTTATGACCTTTATATAAATGTATTTTTTTTTTTCCAATTATATATTGGGATTTTATTTTTTTTTTAACTATAATGTACTGGCATATAGTTAAAATATAATGATAGTACATTATAGTTAAATAAATAAAAATGTACTGCCCTAACAACAGGAAATATGGTTAGACAGCCCTGGGGTCCTTCAATGGACCATGGGCTGACTGCCCACACAAGGTGAGGGTCTAGATTGCCTCACAGGAAGTGATGCGATCAAAGGGAGGACCCTTCTGTGTGTCTGCCTTTATATGCCACAATCATTGGTGATCACGGCATATAAATGGCTAAAAGAGGGAGATCAGAGGTTTCACATCAGAGGGTATGTTACAGCTGTTGCCCCTCTTCTGACTGCACGGGCGCAGTAATAGTGCCCGCTTGATCCGCATGATCAGTATGCCCATTATGGTGAGGCTACTGCCTGCCGCTCATGAGAAGCTTACTCGTCATGAATCAGGGAACAGGTAAAGCTGGCCCTAAAGATTAAATACATGTTGGCAGATAAAGATTTCGGTGTGATCGGTTGATAATTTCATGTGCATAAAGAAAGCTGGAGTGTACTGCAATGGCTGATTATCCTCCTCTCCCCATAGCAATAAACAAGTACACTCGGCCCGTATGAATGTTCATGTTTATGGGGTAGATAGCGATCAGCTGAACAAGAATTTGTCTGACAGTTTTCTTATGTGTATGACCAGCCTTAGAGTCTTAGAATCTTTATTCAGAACTACAGAATATGTTGGTACTATATAAGCAACAGTAAATAAAAGAGGTAGATTTCTGCGCACTTTTGACAAACAGTATACGCTCTCTAATAAGAAGTATTACAACCTGTTGTAAATATCAGTGTGATGACCCAACTACCCAGTTTCTTATACAAAAGACAAGACTTAGGGAGCTTGGGGGAACGGGCAGACGGCGTCCTGCTCATCTCCATGGCTTCTGTATCCAGAACGGTCGCTGGCGCTGAAGAACGTAATGTGATCCTATAGCGTTGGCGGCCGTTCTGTATACGGGAGCCATGGAGACGTGCAGGACGCTGTGTCTCCTACTGCAGTTATGAGCCGCCAGCAGGACGGACTATACAGACTGTGCTATAGTTAAAGAGGCTCTGTCACCAGATTTTCAAACCCCTATCTCCTATTGCAGCAGATCGGCGCTGCAATGTAGATAACAGTAACGTTTTGTTTGTTTTTTTTTAAAACGAGCATTTTTGGCCAAGTTATGACCATTTTTATATTTATGCAAATGAGCCTTTCTTATGTCCAACTGGGCGTGTTTAAAGTTATGTCCAACTGGGCGTGTATTGTGTGTGTACATCTGGGCGTGTCCTCGCTCATCCGACGCGATGAAGTTCCTGTGGGAGGAAGTGAGTGACGTCACAGCGTGATCTCGCGAGGACACGCTGAGTGTCTGTGCACTGCCAGAAGCTGGGTGGTAACGAAGAGAAGTGGATGATGCTGATTCGTCAGCATCATACACTTCCATTCACAACGCCCAGCTAGTAAAACAAGTAAAAACGCCCAGATGTAACGAACACAATACACGCCCAGTTGGACATAAGAAAGGTTAATTTGCATAAATATAAAAATGGTCATAACTTGGCTAAAAATGCTTGTTTTTTAAATAAAACAAAAACGTTACCGTTAGCTACATTGCAGCGCCGATCTGCTGCAATAGGAGATAGGGGTTTGAAAATCTGGTGACAGAGCCTCTTTAACAGCAAAATCGCTAATACAAGTTTTCGAAAAACAATTATTGTGCACACTCCTGCTCTGTAGTCGTTTTTCTAAATAATGTCAATATAATTGAAGGTACACGTTAAATAAAAATAACAAAAAACTCTATTAAAGGACGGGTGTCGCGAAAATTATTTTTTTTATATCAATTTGCTTTTAGTGTTTTATTAAAAGACATTTTATTTATTTGTGTGTTTGTGTTTTACTTTTTTTTTTTTTTCTAACTTTTACTTCTCTATGGGGGCTGCCATTTTTTTTTCATCTCTGTATGTGTCGATTAACGACACATACAGAGATGGAATACGGCACATACAACCCCATAGAGAATGCGAACGGGAGCCATTCCATTCACTATGGTGTACGCCGTCTGTGTGGGAACGTCGCATGCACACAGTTCAAATGGAAGGTCTTTGGCCGAGCGACATCCGGCGCCATTTTCTTGTGGACCGGAAGCCGCGACCGGACAGTAAGAGTCCCTTTTACTTTTATACAAAATCTTCTGATTAGTTTAGCAGGACTCAAGGGAGACTCTGACAATTTTCCGTTCCTATTATTAGCTGAAGGATATAAAAGAGTTTTTGCAGATTCCTTATACAAAAATAACTGACATAAGCTTTACAATACATTTTCGCACGTGTTCACATAATTGCACGGTGACATAAGCATACACATATACGAATGTATAACCTTTCCTATCTAAAGGTCCTTTTACACTGGCCAATTATCGGGCAAACGAGCATTCACAGAACGCTCGTTCCCCATAATTGCCCTGTGTAAACAGGGCATCAATCAGCCGATGGCATCATTTTAAATAACGAAACTATTATCGTTGTCGGCAGCACATGCCCCTGTGTAAACAGGGAGATGCGCTGCCGACACGATAAAAATATATGGGAACGAGCGATCGTCCCCATACTATCTCATTGTGAAATGAGCAAACGAGCACCGATCAACAAGCGGTCTCATCGATACGCAATCGTTTACACAGTCCATGTCAGGCCGTGTAATACCATCCTAAGGCTTCGTTCACATCTGCGTCGGGACTCTGTTCATGGGTTCCGTCTGAGCTTTCCGTCAGGGGAACCCATGAACAGAATCCAAACTGAAACCGTAGGTTTCCTTTTGCATCACCATTAATTTGAATGGTGACAGATACGGTGCAAATGGTTTCCGTTTGTCACCGTTGTGTAAGGGTTCCGTCGATTTGACGGAATCAATACTGTAGTCAACTGTGCTATTCATTCCGTCAATTTGACGGAACCTTACACAATGGGGACAAACGGAAACCATTTGCACCGTATCGGTCACCATTGATATCAACGGTGATGCAAACAGAAACCTATGGTTCCTGTTTGTTTCAGTTTGGATTCCGTTCATGGGTTCCTCAGACGGAACCCATGAACCCAAGTCCCGACACAGATGTGAACGAAGCCTTAGGATGGTATTACCCATGATTTCCGTTTATGGGTTCCCCTGACTGAAAGCTCAGACGGAACCCACGAATGGAGTCCTGACGCAGATGTGAACGAAGCCCAAGGGCTCATTCAGACGAGCGTAAATCTCGTCCGTGTGCGGTGCGTGAAAATCACGCACAGCACACGGACCTATTGATTTCAATGGGGCCATTCACACTTGCTGGAGTTTTCACACAGCGTGGGTTCGTTGCATGAAACTCACTGCATGTCCTATATTGGTGCATTTTTCACGCACCTATGCGCTCATTGAAGTCAATGGGTGTGTGAAAATCACGCACAGCACATGGATGCACATACGTGTGCTGTGCATAATTTATGCATCAATTCCATTGAAAAATAAAAAAAAGAAGTGCTTTGCGAGTGCGTGAAAAACACATGCCACTCGCAAAGCACAGACAACGTAATAACGCAACACACACGGACCAGATTTACGTGCGTATTTCACGCGCGTGAATCTGATACGCTTGTGTGAATGAAGCCTTAGTGTGACATTCAGGCTGTGTCCCCTCAAGATAGGGGATTCCGTGTACTAGTCATAAACCACTTACTACACAGATCTAGTGAGAGGGACAACAGGATGACAATGAGCAGACAATCAAAGCAGCAATTATGATGTCTGGATTTCTTAAGGCAATAAAAAAGGCTCAAACTTTCCAAGGAAAAATCAAGGTCAATTGTTTATGAAGTTCTGAATGGTAAGCTTCCTCTTTCAATCAATGCTCCGTGCTGGAGCTCTTTGTGCATCCTTATAAGTATTGGTATTCGGTTGTGTATACTTATTAATGTGCCTGGAGTTCTTCTTGCACTCTGTCTCTATAATATCGGAACATTAACAGCGATGCACTTATATCACTCTAGCTGGAAACCTCGAAGCATCTGCAAGCTGAGCGTCGGCCTCAAGTTGACAGGAGAATCTGTTTTTTGTAATTCCAGTTTATTTGAGCTGTAGCACATTTAGGATAAATATATTACAGCTGATGCTGGAGTATTCAGTAATGCACACGTCAGCGGTGTCCCTTGCAGCTCTGCTAAGCTTGCTGAAATTGCTCAATAGTTTTTTATTTGTGTAGAAGCTTTCGTTTCGGTCAAATAAATCTGTGGCTTAACCACGAACATTTCTTCCAGACCAAGGAGAAGTGTAAAAAGTTAAAGAGGCTCTGTCACCACATTATAAGTGCCCTAGCTCCTACATAAGGAGATGGGCGCTATAATGTAGGTGACAGAAGTGCTTTTTATTTAGAAAAACTATCTATTTTCACCACTTTAGCGATTTTAGCTTTATGCTAATGATTGACCAAGTGGGCGTTGTACAGGGGAGTGTATGACGCTGACCAATCAGCGTCATGCACTCCTCTCCATTCATTTAGGCAGCGCATAGGGATCCTGTTAGATCTCTATGTGCTGTCTTATACTAACACATTAACGATACTGAAGTGTTTAGACAGTGAATAGACATTCCACGGGATGTCTATTCACAATCCCGGCACTTCGTTAATGGTTCTGTGGTAGTTACAGCAGAGCAAGCGTAATCTCGCGAGATCACGTTGTAAATGACAGGTTACATTGAGATTACGCTTGCTCTGCTGTAACTACTTTGTTTTACCTAACTATGGGGGCTGCCATTTTTTTTTTCATCTCTGTATGGGTCGATTAACGACACATACAGAGATGGAATACGGCACATACATCCCCATAGTGAATGCGAACGGGAGCCATTCCATTTACTATAGCGTACGCCGCCTGTGTGGGAACGGCGCATGTGCCGCTCCCACACAGTCCAAAAGGAAGGTCTTCGGCCGAGCGACAGCCGGCGCCATTTTCATGTGGACCGGAAGCCGCGGCCGGACAGTAAGATGACTACTTCCGGTTGTGGCTTCCATCCATGTGTTCAGAAGCAAGGACTAGGAGCGGAAGGAAGGAAGCGGAGGCAGTGGCGGGGGCAGGAGCAGGTAAGTTATGTTTGTGTTATACTGTGTGATTACACTGTATCTAATCCTCCTACACTGTGCATTCGCTCAAAAAATGGCGGATCACAGTGTAGGAGGTTTGGACATTCAACCCCCTCCTTTCTCCTGTCACTAGCCAGGATAAAGGAGGGGGGATTGTTTGAGGATGCTAGAGCGAGTGTGTCTTTTCCAATTTTGCAGCATAAAGCAATGAGGTTGCTTTACCACATGCCAATGCTGCAATTTTGGGAATTGCTCCCTCTAGTTACCAGCACATGGAAATGTTATAAATTAGAATCTAATTTATAATATTTCCTGACTTGTGAAAAATGTTAAAAAATTAGAACAATGTGTAATCATTTATATACTAACAGTTTAATAAAAAACACAAAAATATTTTTCTAGCGACACATTCCCTTTAATGTGTTCGTATAAGACAGCACATACTGATCTAAAAGGATCGCTATGTGCTGTGTAAATGAATGGAGAGAAGTTTATGACGCTGATTGATCACTGATTGGTCAGTGTCATACACTTCTCTGTACAACGCCCACTTGGTCTAAAGTAAAACACGCCCAGTTGTCCATTGAGGAACTCATTAGCATAAAGTTAAAATCGCTAATAAAGTGGTGAAAATAGATCGTTTTTTTAAATAAAAAGCACTGCTGTCATCTACATTATAGCGCCGATCTCCTTATGTAGGTGATAGGGCACTTATAATGTGGTGACAGAGTGTCTTTAAGTAAGATCCACACGATCCCAATGGAAACACCAGCTTTAATATACAGGACATGTAAAGTAACCATAAGGGCTAGCGTTAGGTTACTAGAAGATGCTGCCGATAAATAATACAGTCAGACCTTCCTTATATTCGCCATTTTATAAAAGTAAAATATGTTTTCAGGAAAATAAACAAGAAAACAGATGAAACGACTTGCAGCCAATAATTCACATACGCTGAACCTCCATTGACACGAATGTTCAGTGCAAACAAACGTGCAAGTTGTTTCTATGGAAAGGTGGGATTAGTGGCTGCCAGACTCCTATGGAGACGCTTATGTCAGAGCAAACAGAAGAACCAGACAGTAAATATCCACCCTTTCATGAACTTATTTTTTCCGGATTGCAGACTTCGAATGATGATTTGCAAGGCCCCATAGATGAGAGAATCTTGGCCCGTCTGTGAGCGAAGTGCAATGTCATAACCTGAAGCTGCTGGGCCGCAATGCAAAATCTGTAACAGGGCCTCTTAAAGGAACGCTCCAGGAAAACTGCCAGGCCTGAGGGGGCAAAACACAACTCAAAGAATACCAAAGATTAGTGCAGGGCCTGAGGGGGTGTTGTATAACAAAGTGTATCTGCTTTTCCTGGAGCGTTCCAGTCTAACATGGGGCAAAGGGACCTTTCATGCCCCCTAAGGCTCTAGGAGCAACTGCAATCCCTGCATCCTCTATAGTTACGCTCTTGGCCAGGTGTGAAGAATGGACACAATTCTTGACACCTGGCCTGACAAAGGGTGCGAAAAGCGCATTGAGGTCTCTCTTATTAGTTTTCCATCTTCCATTATGCCAGCAACAGGTAATTTACCTCCTCTTTTTTGCTATTGAGCATTGTTTTGGATATATATTGTTACCTCCCAAACAGAAACTTGGGCTTTTTGTATCTGGAATATACGGCGTTCTAGACACTTTTCCTCGTTATACTGGATCAAGTATACATCGTTGTTGCTGGTATTTTTTTGGCGGTCTCATTAGAGCCTATGGTTTTAATGTTTTATATTTTTGTAGGTAATTGTGGGAAGGGGGTGTCAATGTCCATGGACAAATAAAATATAATCTAAATAAAATATAATCTTTTGGACTATATGGGTCTAATTGTGTATTTGTTTTGAGACATATTTTGGTTTAGTTATTATTTAATTATGTCTTATATATATATAAATGCCTGAAGGTATTATAGGTTACAATTCTAGCTCTTCTTCGTTGAAAACACAGATGGCATGAAGTTTGTAAAGTCTGTTTGTGTGGTTGCATCTAAACTACCTACAATAACCAGAGAGAATCATCCAATAAAAACACAGTAACGGTCATTCTACATTCATCATACCCGAATATTAATGATGGATGTGGGAGAGGCTGACTCGCTAATCTTGATCTCTCCGGGAGAAGCTGCTGATCCTTGAGATTCTTGGCTTGCTGGCTGTTCTGGTGAAAAGGCATCACTGTCCTCATCAAATGAGAAAGCATCTGTGTTTTCAGGATAATCCGTCTGGCCAACTGCAATATGACAAAATATAATCACTTACCGATTCAGCACTAAAAAAGACAGAATACGGTCACTTACCGATCCAGCACTATCCGTAACATTACATGAAGCCCCCTAAAAAGCTAAATGCAGCCACCTGGTCAGACTATGTGTCTTAAAAAAGTATTGCAGTGATTGTGCAATTCTAGAAAAAAAGAAAAATATCCTGCAAAAATGCTGATCTAATCGATCAACTACATACAGAGGCTTTACCTTGATTACACTACATTTACGTGAAGCCTGAGATCTAGAGTCAAACCAGAGAGTGACATCCCACCTTCTTACTCGTCCCTTCATTTTAGCAGTTCTGTCTTTGATCGAGTTTCACTAATGAATTTTCTATTTTTGGCTAGTACAGACTTTCCTCCTCCCAATTATGCCATATGGCTTTATCCAAAAAGACACCATAATACATAGTATGCAAACCATGAATCTGATAATATATCTTTTCGGCAGCTCCCTGACACGTTCTGCAGATTCGTGGAGCTAAATCAGGTCTTCTCTTGCTACTTTCCAGATGCATAAGCGCTAGTCTGTGATGCGCAGTCACCAGATATGTTGGACACCCTCTAATAAAATGAAGCCATGTATGTCCAGGCTAATAACACCCACACACTCCATGTCTATCTGCCCTACAATAGATAAAAGTTTCCTTGAACAGAATCATGTATGGCCTGTATGAATACCCATCTTGATCACCATTACATAGTCATCCACTAGAGGTCAGACTACATTTAAATGCAGGTGAAGAAGGGGTTAATCGTACTCTCTAATGGTCTGATCGGGAGGACCTGACGGAGGTAACCAACCACTATCAACACGTTATCCTGCTTGGCAGCACAAAACTAATGTCTTCTTGTCCTGCCCAGGATTTGTTGGTTACTACGTGCCTTTAATAGCTTCCTTAACGCTGGAGTCGACGGGGAGGATGTTTTTTTCCACCAACTCCATTGGTCCAGGTCTTTGAGCAATCTTTTCATTGAGATCATCTGCCAGTCGTGCCCTCTTTAATTTCATCTGCGTGGCCTGCAGGGATGGCTCAGCATGTGTCTCTGCACACAGAGAAAAGTACATATGGTTATCTCTTTCACTGTGCATTAGTTTATTGGAAAACATTGTGTGAATTTTAAAGTCACTGAAACCATTGTGTGGACCACGGACAATTGCTAATTGTTTCACTATAAATGATTGACTTTACAACAAGCAGACGGTTCACCTTTGTGTACGCAGCTCCCGCCCTACAGGTTGACAGGAAGCGGTGCCGAACGCATTATATCGTTTAGTCCATTTTAAATATACAAGTTAGTTCTTCTCCAGGAAAAGGATAACTACAGCTAAGGGTCCTATTACGTGGCCCGATATGGGCCTTGTAAACGATCGCCGATCACCGAGACAGCTCGTTGATCGGCGCTCATTTGCTCCTTTCACAAGGAGCTATTATTAGTTATATATGGGGATGAGCGCTCGTTACTACGATCGTTCGTCCCCATATATTTCTATCATGGCAGCGCGTCTCCCTATTTACACAAGATGTGCGGCCGACAACGATAATATTTCTTGCAGCCGATGAACGAGCGTTTTCCAGTTCATCGGCTGATCCCTGCCCTGCTTACACAGGGCAATGATCAGGAACGAGCGTTCACATATATGCTTGTTTGCCTGATAATTCGCCCATGTAAAAGGGCTTTAAGGGTGGGTTAAGATAGGCAGATTTCTGCCCATAATGTGCGCCGATTGACGATATCACAAGTCGATCAGTACTTGTTAACAGTCCCTTTTACATGGGCTGATGCTATACCGTATGGGGATGAACGATCATTAATATGATCACTCAGTCCCCATCAGTTTGCATCATGCCAACACTGATCATTTTACAGGCTGCATAAAAGATGTGACCGGCTGACGAACAAGAAACTGCTCGTTTGTCATCTAATCGTTGCTCTATTTACACCGGCCAATAATTGGGAAAGAGCGTTCATACGAACACTCGTTTGGCCGATTATTGGCCTGTGTGATGGGGCTTTAAGTTATTATACACAATAGGCCTCCAGTATAAAAACTGTCACAGAAAACGTGACCTTTCTGCCCAAAGTATAAAATAAGCTCCCATGTTTCATGTTCCAGCAGAGGTCTAAAATAAAAGCTAAACTCTGATTGGCTTCCTCCGAGACAGGTTTTTATACATTCTGAAACATTATAAAGAATCAGAGGCCTAATTTTAAAGCGACTGTCACGAGTTTATTCATTCCCTATCCCCTAAATAATCTAATGGGCGCTTTGCTGTTGATAACTAATTTTAAAAGTTATGAGCATTATTCTAAATATGCTAATTTGGCTCAAATAGCAAAGTAGGAGGGGACTCTTTCTTTTCACTCTGGGCGGTGTAATGTTTTCTGTATGACGCTGTCCAATCAGCATACAGCTCCTCCCCCTTCCCTGGCCAGCATCATATAGTATATAGCCTCCATTCCTGACTGTGTTTTCAACTGGCAATATCTCTGGTTGTTTCACAGCTAGAACTGCGATCCTGGTGTCATATAAAAGATTAGAATCTCCTCTGTCATATGCCACCAGAACTGCAGTCCACAGCCGGAGATATGGCAGTTTAAAGTGATCCTCCTTCCCTCCAGCCTCAGTCTCTCACACTGTGTGAAGCAGCTTCATGCTGATAGGACAGCATCAGAGGCTGTGAGGAAGCTCCACCTCAGGAGAATCGCTGGTGCTGACGCCCATTTGCCAAGTATAGGCTCATTTACACATTAAGGGTATGTTCACACGCAAACTCAAAAAACGTCTCAAAATACGGAGCTGTTTTCAGGGGAAAACAGCTCCTGATTTTCAGAAGTTTTTTAAGCCACTCGCGATTTTCGCAGCATTTTTTACGGCCGTTTTTGGAGCTTTTTTCCATAGTCCGTAAATGAAAAACGTCTCCAAAAACGTCCCAAGCAGTGACCTGCACTTCTTTTACCGGCCTATTTTTTTACGCGTAAAAAAACGCCGCAAAAAACCCTCCGTCGGAGCACTGAAAAACGGCCAAAAAAATCTGAAGCGGAACGCCTCCAAACATCTGCCCATTCATTTCAATGGGAAAACGGCGTTCTCCTTCAGATTTTTCGACAGTTTTTCAGGTGTTTAAGGCCTGAAAAACAGCCGAAAATAGGCCGTGTGAACATACCCTTAGAAAAAAGCTCATAACTTTTAAAATGATAAACGTTTTGGGACACAATTTTCACTATAATTATCAGTGTGGCAGCGCCTATTAGATTAGCTAGGAGACTGGGCATTATAAACTAGCGACAGAGCCTATTTAAGCTCCTGGGCCACAATGCTAAATCTGGACAGGACCCCTTAACTATTACGTCTTATTAATCCTACTGGTCTACTTATATGGGGCAGAAGGACCTTTCGGCCCCCTCAATCTCCAGGGTCCGGGTGCGACCAAAGCCTCTGCACCGCACAATGTTACGCCCCTGGAGACCATCCATGAGATTCGAATATCAAGTAATAGGACTGTGGCTTAACTTGATCACATACAGCAGGCTGTAGCTGAGAGGTGACAATTTTTACGTTTGTTCTATCAGACACAAGTATTTATTTATATAGTGCCAATATATTCCCCAGCGCTGTACAGGGTTTGCCGTCACTCATTGTCCCAAATAGGGAATTTAAGATTTTGAACCCCATCTGTTTGTTTTTGGAGTGTGGGAGGAAATCCACGCAAACACGGGGAGAACTTTGTTTTTAGTCGGATTCTAACCCAGGACCCCAGTGCTGCAAGGCAAGTGTGCTAACCACCGAGCCATCGTGCTGCTCCCTCTCTGCAAATATAGTCTCCATAATCAACAACGTCTCGTGATACCTTTATTTCTAATGGGTGAGATTCGAATAGACCTCAGGGTGAATGCAGGAAGAAACATATGGTTATTGTTTCTGAGCATTTCATTAAGAAAATGCTTCCCAACATATTCCAGATGATGGGCTTCCACATTACAGATCGTGAATTTGCACTGTATTATAATACCTATTAGTTATGAAAGGTCATACGTTGTTCTAAATCAGGGACGGACAAATGGCAAAAGTCAAGAAACCAATGTGCCCGGCAATTTGCTGGTGGAGTCTAACATTTTGGGTTGTTTTGTATTGGGGCTTATGGATTTCTTATTGCAGGGCTACTAAAGAAAAATCACATTGCCTTTTAGAGTGATGTAAATGGCCCCTAACGCTAAATTATCCAACCCTGTATCTAACTACAAACTGTATCCAAACCCGGAGTCAGAGATGCGGTCTGACAAGGCGGAAAGTGTATGTGGGGAAGGCAATCACAACGAGGAATAGGCAGCTAAGAAACAGTGCTAGAAACATTCAGCATCATATAGGATTCCCCAAATGTCCTGTGAGGTCAGACGCCATCCAAGTACAATTTATGGAGTAAGATTTTGATTTTCCCAAATGGAAT
The DNA here is from genome assembly GCF_050947455.1 of Rhinoderma darwinii. NCBI lineage: Eukaryota > Metazoa > Chordata > Amphibia > Anura > Rhinodermatidae > Rhinoderma > Rhinoderma darwinii. Next base: position 112,867,289 of record NC_134692.1, read on the forward strand.
GATCTTTAAGGCTTCGTTCACAACTGCGTCAGGGCTCCGTTCTGACGTTCCGTCTGTGCTTTCCGTTAGAACGGAGCCCTGACTGGAAAAACGGAAACCATAGGTTTCCATTAGCATCACCATTGATTTCAATGGTGACGGATCCGGTGCAAATGTTTTTTGTTTGTCTCAGTTGTGCAAGCGTTCCGTCGTTTTGACAGAAGCAATACCCTTGTACAACTGAGACAAACGGAAACCATTTCCACCGGATCCGTCACCATTGAAATCAATGGTGATGCAAATGGAAACCTATGGTTTCCGTTTGTTCCAGTCAGGGCTCTGTTCTGACAGGAAGCTCCGACATGAACGGAGCCCTGATGCAGATGTGAACGAAGATAGGGGTACAATTATTTTTTTTACAGAACCTTACCATGAAAGTCTATTAATTGCTTAGCTTACAAGGGTCAGCAACCTTCGGCACTCTGTTGTGAAACTACAGTTCCCAGCATGCCCTGACAGTCAAATATTTTATTATTCTAGCCAAAGGCTGTTAGGGAATGCTGGGAATTGTAGTTTCAAAACAGCTGGCTTGCCAAAGGTTTCATAGTCTAGGCCAGTACCAGTGATATGCCAACTGCTCATACCCATTTTAATCACATTATCAAGATCTGTATAGAGCCAACCGCCTTTACCACCAATAAGGCTATTTCCATTCACGTTTCCCAACAATAACTGCGCCTTATTTTCACGCTTGCGGTGTGATAAATTTATACGACTCATCAGACCTGCTGATCCAGTCTGCAGCTGTTATGTCATTTTATGTCTCCTGACAATATAATCACCTGAGCCCGAGAAACGCCTGTGAGGTATAGTGTAAATAACACAATTAGCAAAAGTTGCTTGTTACAGTGGCACAGAATAGAAACACACAAGGATGATGAAATGCATGATTCCCTAAGCACAACTGATGTTTGGAGTCAATGGACAAGATCTGATTTTCTACAGATCCAACCATACCCCCCCTGAAAACAAAAATGTTAGGCCCCATTCTCTTGTAAAAGGAGATTTATTTAATACAACGTGAGCACTTCACCTTATTACTTAAAGAGGCTCTGTCACCAGATTATAAGTGGCCTATCCTTTACATAATGTGATCGGCGCTGTAATGTAGATTACAGCAGTTTTTTTTATTAAGAAGAACAATCAATTTTGACGGAGTTATGACCTATTTTAGATTTATGCTAATTAGTTTCTTAATAGACAACTGGGCGTGTTTTTACTTTTTGACCAAGTGGGCGTTGTGGAGAGAAGTGTATGACGCTGACCAATCAGTGACCAATCAGCGACATACAATTCTCTCTATTCATGTACTTAGACATCGTGATCTGTCACTTACTCACACATTAACATTACTGAAGTGCCTTGAGAGTGAATAGACATCACCTCCAGCCAGGACGCGATGTCTATTCACAATCCCGACACTTCGGTAACGTTTGTGTGGGACTTACAGCACAGCACGTCAAGATCACGTTGTGCTGTGACTTACAGAGTGATCTCGCAAGATCACGCTTGCTGTCATTAAGTCCCACACAAACGTTACCGAAGTGTTGGGATTGTGAATAGACATCGCTTCCTGGCTGGAGATGATGTCTATTCACTCTCAAGGCACCTCAGTAATGTTAATGTGTGAGTAAGTGACAGATCACGATGTCTGAGTACATGAATGGGGAGAAGTGTATGACGCTGATTGGTCAGCGTCATACACTTCTCTTCACAACGCCCACTTGGTACTTACCAAAAAAAGTAAAAACACACCCAGTTGTCTATTAAGAAAGTCATTAGCATAAATCTAAAATAGGTCATAACTCGTTTTTCGAAATAAAAACCACTGCTGTAATCTACATTACAGCGCCAATCACATTATGTAAGAGATAGGGCACTTATAATGTGGGGACAGAGACTCTTTAAGTTATTCCTACCTCTATTACATCACTGGTTCCTGAAAGAGTAACTAAACTTTCTAAACACATTTGATATGTCATAGTGGCATGTCCAAAGTATTGATTAGTGAAGAGAACCTCAGGATCGCCAAAACGAAACAGCAGAAGTGATCGTGTGAGCGCTATGCTGCTTAGTTTCGGATTGACTTTCCTTGTAAAGCCGAGCACGTGGTGTACACGCTCAATAGGAAGCTGTTGAAAGCACGCCTATATACACTAACCATGCCACGCACTGATCAAATGGACTCTTTATAGGGTTAATGATACTACCAGCCATTCGGTGACTCATCAACACACCAATGCTTCCCCATCTGCATGGGACTTGTCGTCTTAATCTCATTATATCTATACATAAGCCACAATGAAAAAACACCATCTGTACAATTCACAATAGAAGATTGTGTACAACAGCAGAGAACATGGCGTCCTAAGCTCCAACATAAAACAGCACATAAAACCAAAGGGAAAAGTCAAGTCTGTCTGTAGAATATTAGGAGTATAATATATATATATATATACACACATATATATATATATATATATATATATATATATATATATATATATATACTGATTAAGGTCCCTATGAGCAATCTCATATTGATAAAATACAGTACTACTATATGCCCCTCCACCCAAAACAACCAAAGAGAACTTTGGTATTTGGGCCATAGTTGTCTGTCAGGTTTAGTCCCTTCGGGGTGCTGCATCAATAGTTGCAGGTATGCTTTAAATCTTGGGTGCAAATTATTATTTTTTATCCAAAATCACATTGCGAGACACTGTACTAACCGAAAGCATTTTATTTAATGCTTTGGAAAATCTTTACTTGACAATAAGCTGACCACATAGCGTCCCCCTGCTGTAATCCCCAGTGATTGGATATAGAATGTGGGGAAACCTGGCAGTAAGTGTTCAATTTACCTGCAGTGCCACCACAGGGGACATGAAGCATTACACAGTGCCCAGTCAAATCCATGAGTTGTACTTTTATAATGCATAACAGGATAGGTCAGTTCCCCAAGAGTGAGAGACACTCATTGTAACCACTTTGATAAAGAGCTGAGGATCCTAAACAGGGGACCCCCCTCTATTAACTCAGAATTTCCTAATGGGGTATATGAAAATTGGTCTTCTAAACCAAAACCAATAAAGTCCATATTGTGACAGCTGACATTTGTAGTAAAGAACAAAAGTTGCTAAAGCGAAACTACACAAACACAATGTAAAGAATCGGCAGCATCAGACCTGCAAAGCATAAAGCCTTCAATTACCTTCTAAAATGTGCATCCTCACAAGTTCAGATCGCTCGGGACGACTGCGAATCTTGTGCTTCAGGAAGTTCTCAGTCTGTACATAAGGTAAAATAATAAATAATAAAACAAAGACAATGTATAACAGGTTCTTTCTTTATGTACATGGGCTACTCTATGCGCTCATCACTAAAGCAAAGAAGTAACTTTGCCTTGAGTTCAGATTTTGGCTAACCACTAATGTAAAGGGCTCAGAATACCTACTTACTACTGCCTTGCTACCAAGTCTGCCTGTATGTCCGATTTTATACCCTTTTTGATACTGAATAAACATAGGAATATATTCCTTTTTAAACACTCCGACAGCGCTGGATCAATTTCTTCCATTTCCATTTGCCATCCACCGTGGACCGTTGCGGAGATCCGAGCGAAGCTGGAGTGTCAGGCGTTGGACTGGTGAGCTGGAGGTTTCCTCCCCTTGTTTCATAACCACTAATGTACTTTGCAAGATATTTTTAGCATGTCTTTAACATATTTTTTAAGTGTTGATCCACTTGTGAGATTTTTATTCCCCATATATTAAGCATTAACTCTTACCCTGGCACGCTCCAAGCTTTTGATCTGCTCATGAAATGCGGCAGGGCTTTTTAAAGCTGAAAAAGAGAGAAGACAATGTTAGTTTTGGCAAAGAGTAGAAGGATGGAATACAAGGTTTGTGTATACCTAGAAACAGGACAAAACTGACAGAAAAGTCGCATTTGGTGAGAATCAATTTTGTCTTATAATGAAAGAAAATCCCATATAACCCAGGATGCCCCTTGTGCCATGCTCCATAATGGAATGCATAAAACCAGGATACACTACACAGTTGCGAGAGTCACAGCCAAAGAAGAGCATCGAGTAGCACATGGTATGCAAACCAATGCAGCCGTAAAGACCACAAAAAATTGCATTTACCTTGAATTTTGGGCAACTTTACATTAACTAAAAAAGGTATAAAAAGGTCCAAAAGTTGTGCATCTCGATTCAAGAGTGAGCCTAAGTACACCTTTGAGGGGCTTTTTTTTTTTATAAACAGGTCAGTCAGTGTGTTTGGTGCAACTTTTTTAATTAGTCTTTATTAAAAAAAAAACAACTTTTTTTTAGATACAGCTGCTCTGTATTCTGTATACAGAGCAACTGTATCTGACCTGAATCCGGCAGTCCTGCGGACCTGCTGGGTTCACTGTCAGCAGGTCAGGCACTCAGGATCCACCTGTAATCTATCACAACTAAGTCATAAACTTAGATGTGATAGATAACAGGAGACACGCAGGACCCGCTGTCACTGAATCCGCCAGTCCCACGCACCAGACAGGAACCGGATTTAGCGAGAATAGGGATCAATAGAGAATACAGAGCAGCTGTATCTCAAAAAGTAAAAATAAGTTTTAAGAGAAGATTTCACAATTAAAACGGTGGTCTCCACCTGTGGTTCTCTCCCTAGCTGTTGAGAGACTACAACTCCTAACATGTTCTGACAGCCATGGGGAACAGCTGAAGAGCCACCTGTTGGAGACCACTGCACTAAAAGTTCCCCTTAAGTGCCCGTCTGGGGGGCCAGAAAAAGTTCGAAACCTCCAACAACTCACCCTCCCAATTGAAGTAACAGTATAAAAAAATCACTAAGAATAAATTTTGCAAATTTAGATTTCCACATAAAACACGAGCATTATTATTGACGACTGTTGGAATTTTCAAACCTACTGAGAACGATTAAAAGCTGGAATTTGATTGGTTGCTACGGGCGACACTTTTTCCTAGAAAAGATTTTATATGCGAAGGCGAAAGTTTTTTCATTCAGGCCATGTATTCCAAAGGCCACATATAAGATGCTGAGAGATGTGGTCAAGTAAGTAGAGCTGGATGTCTAGACACTACAGAACAGATGGCTGTCATTTATACAGTTGGACAACACTAATTCCTCTCCGTCACCTCCAACTCAAAAATCCTACAGGAATGTCGTTATTTTATTCTGTAACAATGCCATTCACCTACCCACATTCCAAAAACACAATATAAAATGGTTAAACACTATATTAGGTTTCCTATTTAGCTGTTCATAGCCTGCTTTTAATCACAAGCCTAACATTATATAAAATATCCAATTAATTTTTAGCACATAAGGAAACATATACTGAATGTGAAGCCAAAATGACTATTAGATGAAATATTTCTTACTTACAGGGATTTAATTTAATTAAAACGATCCAAATATAGCGATATTAACAGAAATACTCAAACTTTATTTTAAAGTTAAAGGCCTCATGCACATAACCGTAATAGTTTTTATTGTCTGCAAATACGGATCAGACGGCCGTCCGCACTTGCAAAAGCGCCCATAGACTTCTACGGGCGAGTCCGTGACGCTTTTACGGAAAAGAATAAGACATATTTTATATTTTGCGGATCATTTCTATGGCCTGGACACACATCCGTAAATATACTGAAAGGTGTCTGTAGCCAATAGAAATTACGGATGAAAATTATGGGCGTGTGAATAAGGCCTAAAAAAGGTCTGTCGGCAAATTTTTGGCGAGCTACGATAATTGTGTAATCAAACTAGACAACAATAGGAAATTTTAAAGGGATTGTCGAGGATTATAAAGAAAAGCCTGTTTTTTTCGCCCCAGAAAAAGCGCCAGTCTTGTCCACATGGGCTGTGTCTGGTAGTACAGCTCAGTCTCATTTAATTGAATGGGGTTGAGCTGTACTACCAGACACAGCTCATGGACAAGAGTAGTGCTGTTCTGGAAAAGAAACAAACCCTCCTAAATAATCTTCGGCAATCCCTTTAAAGTCTGAAACGCGTCAGCATTCCAGTATGTGATTTAATGAATTGAACTGCTGGTCTCCATACTTCTATACTCAATGTAGCCTTTTTAACACTGTATTTAAAGCAAAATGGGACCTATTTCTATCTTCCCCAGATTTGTTGGAGAAATCACTACTAATGGTAGGTGTCACTGACAGTTTCGTTAGTTACAGATACTGCAATGTTCAAACATGTAGAAGTTAGATGTCCTATAGCAGCAATCATGTTTTTTACCTTTATCCCTATATAGTAGAAATTTTGATTGTAGTGAATGACATACTTGCCACGTGTAACTAGAAGGACATTGTAGTTTCTTTCTACTGCATGTTTAATGAGAGCGCAGATGGATATTGGGCGGATATTATGTGGTAGACTTACGTGGCATGATGCCTTGTTCTACAAGTTGTTCCCTTGTTCGCCTTTGTTGCAGACGCAGTTGAAGCACTGTAAGACAGAGGAGACGTGGTTACAGACAGTCTGACTCACACTTGCCAGTCATTATGTAATGGGTCACATCATTTTGGACCATACAACGCTTATTAAAGCCACTCCAAACCTATACACCAAGTTTCAGCAGCGTTTCCCAAAATCCTCATATTCCAAACTCCCAAATAAAAAAATTCACTGTAGTGTAGCATGTTAAAAACAGTGACATTTTTAACAGGCAGCTTACCACCTGGATACCAAGGAGAGATTGTCCTTGCCCTAGAACAGTAGTCTCCAAGCAGTGGCTCTGCAGCTGCTGTTGGACAACTCCCAACAGCCAATAGAATGCTGGGAGTTGTAGTTTCACAACAGTTGTGGAGTCAGAGATAACTGTTCTACGTAACCTCTGATGGCATGGATCAGTTTATTGGGCATCACGTAATTAACCCATAAGACATTTCCTTGGCATCACTTTGAAGGGTACGCTACGGGCTTGACATTGTATATTAAAATAAACTTGTGTTAATGTTGCATCATTTCCGCTGACATATCTTGGGAGTATTTCCAGACTTTAGCCTTACTGTGCCGCATGGACAAAGCATAAAGAATAAGTATGTCACTAGGCTATGTACAAGAAATGATAGAGGTTGTAAAGTTCAAGATCAATAGGTCTCACTACACAGCGGACTAAATCTATAGCGTTAGGGCTTGTCCACACGTAGCGGAATTGCTGCGTGTTTTTTGTCCGAAATTGCGGACAGAAAATATGCAGCAGAATACAGTGGCAACAAAGTGGGTGAGATCTAACAAATCTCATCCACACGCTGTGGAAAATTTTTCGATCAGAAATTCACCTGCGATGCGTATTTTTCGGACCGCAAAATGTCAAGGCCTGCTGCGGAAAGTGGACTGAATTGCTGCGTTTTTCAGATGTCACCATCTCCCAGCATTGAGAACAACGCAGCAAAATCCACACAACTTTCTGCAGTTAAAAATCCAGGAAATGGTGCGGTTTGTCCGCAACAGAATTTTTGCTAGTTTCTGCGGAATTTCTGCAGCAATTCCGTTACGTGTGGACAAGCCCTTATTAGTGTAAAAATGCAGGTCCCGAGACCTGATGTGGAGGCTCACGGTGTTATTGAAGAGACTGTTTGCTTGCCCATATTGCAGGGTATATAGGTGTTATACGCTCACTCATCTCTATGTACACCCTGCGTCAATATAGGCTGCTATTTCTATGGACTTGCGGGTGTAAATAAATACAATCGCCCTATTTCCTCATTTTCAGAGTGGTAAATGTTGACAAATATGATATAGCTTTATAAAGAACAGCATTTAAAGCTGCCATATAGCCATGTTCACATGTGTCTGCTAATGAATACCGTAAAAAATATTTTACAAAAAAATCAATACAAAAATACTAGAGATGTCAACCTCATCTGTTCCTACCCCTCAGGGACCCCCTGCCGAGAATCCCAGCTACAATGACAACCAGTTGACTGTACTGGTGGCTGCGGACATAGTTTCTAACGGGAAATGACCTGCATGCAAGAAGAGCAGCCGGTGACCGAAACATGACAGCAATCTGGAGCGAGCAGCTGAAGATAACGCAGCGGGCACAAATGTGACATTACAGAATGTACAGCACTTGTTGGCTTTAGAAACACTTCAACTGGTGCCCGAACAATGCCGCGCTGTTCTGAAGCCACTATCGACGCTTTGCTCCTGCTGTGCCATTCCAATTTGTTTTGAATAATAATCCTGTTTGCTTCTGTTAAGCTCAAAAAATTGTATATGAAACAACTTCCGTTCCCTGGAGAGCTTTTATTAATCATATCAATGCACAAACATCGTACATAAAAGCCAAAGACAAAGCCCATTCCCAAAAACATCCTGGACAACTACAAAAAAGTTACAGCTTCAGAACTAGACCGGTGTCCGCACGGAATGTGAAATTCTAGGCGACTTTCAGCCGGCAATAAAGTTTATTCATTGTAGAATATAAAGTTATACAATTTTCCAATATACTTTCTTTATCAAATCCTCAGTTTTGATCTCATCCTATAGTCATTGAAGGGGACCTTCTTTGGTTACTTCCGGGACATAAAAAGCTGTCTTGGTCATGTAAGGGACACACAGGTGCACAGCTCGTTACAGGTACATTATAGAAGGGTTTATTTGCATGGACTTTGAATACGCCCGTGTGACGGCCGTTACAACAATGGCAGTCACACGGACGCATGTATTTCAATGGGGCCGTTCACATGGCCAGTGTTTCAACGGACCGGACGAAGGGCTCGTGGAAAAATAGAACATGTCCTATTTTCTTCAGTTTTCTCGGATCCCTCGAAAGATTTAAGTCTCTGGGGATCCGTGAAAACGGGACCTGCACGAGTGCAACTCTGACGTGAAAAACGTTCATTTTTTACGTCCGAGTTTCCCCATGTTCACGTGCATGAGCCCTTAGGCTGGGTTCACACTGTGCGTTTTTGTTGTGTTTTTAGCATGCTTTTTTTGGTTTTGGTTAATAAACTCCTATTGAGAGACATTGGAGTTTATTTACCAAAAAAAAACAAAAAAAACAACTAATGCTAAAACCATAACAATAAAGCAGTGTGAACCCAGCCTAAGGCGTCATGCACACAACCGTAGTTTTGCGGCCGTATACTATCCGCAATTGGGGATCGTAAAAAAACACATGCTAACCTATGGGCCAATCAATGCACATGGTCCGCGCATTGCCTGGAGCCCGGTGCAAAAAAAAAAAAAGACATGTCATACGGTCCGCAGTTGCGGTCCAAGCTCATTGAAATGAATGCACATCTTGTGTGTGCACGGCCCATGATTGCGGACTGCCTGCGGATGACACTCCGTTGCCCGTCTGTACCGTAATCATGGACCGTAGACACAGCTATGGCCGTGTGCAGGAGCCTTAGAGCTCGGTCAGCAGTGCACGTGTGTGATCACATGACCAGGATGATATATCTATGTGTCATTATTACACAAGTTTGATCTATGATCGATTTTCTTTTATTCCTAAGGCTTAATATTAACCATCAGATTAACAATGGTTACGTGTACAGTTTAAAGTACGACTCTTTTCAAAAACATTTCGAAATAAAATCCACAGAAAAAGTTACGTCAGGCTGGTTTCACAATGGACGGAATTGGAGCTGTTTTTCTATGGAGTCAATGGAAAACGGCTCCAATTACGTCCCAAGAAGTGACAGGCACTTCTTTGACGTGGGCGTCTTTTTTACGCACCGTCTTTTGACAGCGGCGCGTAAAAAAAATGACCGTCGGCACAGAACATCGTAAAATCAATTCAAATGAATGGGCAGATGTTTGCCGGCGCTTTGGAGCCGTATTTTCGGACGTAATTCGAGGTTAAAACACCCGATTTACGTCCGTAAATAGGTCGTGTGAACCCAGCCATATACTGATTTTGTACCGTGTACTTTTCTCCATTCATACAATAGGCTACTTCCACAATTGTGATAATCAGGCCCTGTTCACACAGCGTGTATTTGATGCGGTTTTTGGCGTCTTTTACACGCCGAAAAAAGAAAATAAAAAACGCTTGATTTAAGGTTCCCCTTGACATCAATAGGAAAGCGCGCCGTTAGTGCATATACATTTTGTTTTTTTTAAAGCATATTTAAAAAACGTGTCGCGTAAAAAAAAGTGCCAGGTCTATTCTTTGGCGCGTAAAACGTTCCTTATTCCCATAGTCAATGGGAGTCCTAATATCACGCTAAAAAAAGTGCAGAATGTGCGCACAAAACCCTGCGAAAACACATCAAAAAGCGCTTTACAAAAACGCTAGCGTATATGACACATCTACACGTCGTTTGTTTGTTTTTAGCACCGTGTGAACAAGGCCTCACTGTAAAAAATAGACACCGGTTCAACCCCAGCCCCGTAGGTTCTAGCTTATTATACATATCTACCTCTTCGGGGACAACCTTTTAACAGGTTAATATAGGGCATACACTCTACTATTATATTGTCAATTCCGTTCTGCTCTGACTGATCTGTCGCACGAAGGACATCAGCGGAACTCATTAGACTCCTGGTGACATGTAATGCATTGTGGTTTGCATTGAGGTAAATGTAGAAGGAGAAGATATGGATCGGACAGTGTTATTCTCCGTTACCGGAATCAGGTATATAACCGGTTCGGTCATGAATGCTACATCGCAAAATTATTTTGGCTACTGATCTCCTTTCCATTTGTAAATTCTCAGAGATGCCCTAAGACGAAGCTGAAGCTGTCCACAACAAAGAAGCGATTGAATATTATAAAAAGAGAAGGCGCTGCGCAGAGCATGCACATATGCGAGTGGGAGCGAATGCTAGAAATGTAAGCATGGCTGCGCGGCTTCATGTCAATGCTGGTAAATGGGAGTGCAGAGTATGGCACGAATAAAGGAGCAGTCATGGAATACAATGTAACAAATAAGAAGTGAACTATGTAATGGGAAGTGTCTATATTTGGACACCAGGGACATTAGATGGTAATACCAGCACTGACAGAGCCATGGACAAGTGCAGAGGAAAGAGTACGTATACATTGACGCGGTTGTCACGTGGTAATTTGTCACGGAGGCCGATGTAAAGAAAGCATTAGAATAGCGCAGGATCTGTATCACGGAGCAATGTAACACAACCTCAAATATAGGTCATATAATAATATATGGCATTTTCCGTTACCGTTTCGGACTAAAAAGTAGCGGGAAAGGAAAACTCAGAACGAAAAAAATAAATAAAAAATAATCAGTGGGCCCTTGACTATATCATGCTGAATCTACCACTTAAAAACACATTTGACCACATTGAATCTTAATTTGGGAGATCCAACTCAATAGAAATAGAGACGAAGAGAAAAAGAACGATCAACAATAAGATGAAGTTCTACGAGAATTGCAATACTACGCCAATTTGCAGTAAAACTGTGCTGTGTGTGTGGCCTTACCCTTAGGCCTGATTCATACGAACGTGTTAAACGTCCGTGGGATGGCTGTTGAAACAGCGGCTGTCCCACGGACATATGTAATTCAATGTGGCTGTTCACACAGTCGTTGTTTCAACGGACCGTGTGAAGGGTCCATGGGAAAATAGGACATGTCCTATCTTTTCACGCATCACTCCATAGACTCTAATCTATGAGGGATGCGTGACATCGCGTCCAGCAGCGCCAAGCACGGATGCACCTCGGACGTGAAAAACTGCAGTTTTTCACGTCCGAGATGCGCAACACTCGTGTGAATCCGGCCTTAGTATAAAAGCAAAAACTGACAGCATAGATACATTCAGACCATGGGAAGAAGTGCAGGACCAGTCACCATCTATATCTATCTTGACATCTTCATGTTTCTGCATTGTTGGTTACTCATGAATGCGATCAGACGGTACTGGGAAAGATTTACTCTCCCAGTCTCCAGGATATTCATATAACCCCCAACTGTGACTATACTGAAGGGAAGGGTCACATACAATTTTACCCTGACTTAAGGCCATGACCTGGGCAATGTAAACGAGCACCAATCAATGAGACAGCTCGTTGATCGGCGCTCGTTTGCTCCTGTCACAAGGAGCTAGTATGGGGGCGAGCGCTCGTTACCCTGATCGCTCGTCCCCATACATTATTATCAGGTCGGCTGCACGTCTCCCTGTTTACACAGGGAGATGTGCTGCCGCCAACTATAATATATTCAGTATTTATAAAGATACGATCAGCTGATGAACGTTCCGTGAACGCTCGTTTGCCCAATAAATGGCCAGTGTAAAAGGGCCTTTAGGGTCCTCTTACACACCCGGCATGGGCCGTGTAAATGAGTGCCGATCAATGAGACAGCTAGTGGATCGGCGCTCGTTTGCTCCTTTCACAAGGAGCTAGTATGGAGACGAGCGCTCATTACTACAATCGCTTGACCCCATACATTTCGATGATGTCGGCAGTGCTTCTCCCTGTTTACATAAGGAGATGTGCTGCCGACAACGATATTATTTTTTGCCCGTTCATTTGCTGATCGTTGCAATGATCTGGAACGAGCGTTCTGTGAAACGCTCGTTTGCCCAATAATTGGCCCATGTAAAGGGGCCTTAACTCCTTGCTTAAACATTATTTATGATGGAGAGGGATTTATCTCCAATTGTTGGGTAGCTGAGAGAAATTGACTCCACTCTGTATGAAGCCATTTCAGTCTGTGGAGAGGGCGACTCCAAGGTTTTTAATGGGATTATTGACAGGACGTCCAGATAAATGAAGTCATCATGATTACCAGTTCATCTCACAGAGTTCGGAGAAACTCCAGAAACACGAACATACAGATATATGAATCCTATGAGTGGCTCTTTTTATAAGCTCAGTACTTTAGATGTAGTAACCCTATAAGCAATATTCGATTTACCGTTTTGAAGCTATAATTCAGCTCATGATGTGATCTACTAGACTTGCAATATTGATTTCATTATTTCTACAAATGAATTTTCTATGTGGGAAAAATTATAAATGGAAAGAGAAGTGGGGAGTATTTTTAAATGGTGCCTGAGACTTGCTTTAGTTTAGAGAAGTGTGAAGTTTGTGCAGACACCAAAAGGGAGAACTCCGTGAGATATGAAAACAATGCACAAAGTTGGCCAAGGAAAAAACTAGAACAATTGTGTGTTGAGAACAAGCAGATAGGGGATATGTGGTCAGGAAATTTGCAGAGGGATATGTCTCCATGGTAACGACACTTTCATGATGCAAGGGTCGTTGTCACCAGCCAACAAACTGAATCGTCTATGGCAGACGAAAGAAGTCATTGTAAACATTCTGATCGTGCCCATGTAAAGGGGTTGTCCAAAGCTTTTTCTAGAAGAGTCATGATGATCGACTGATCACAGCGTGATGCCGTAATAGTTGTAATCGGTGAGGGAACCTGGCAGCAAGGGTTCCATTTCCCTGCAACGCAACCACAGGGAAAATGAAGCATTACATAGTTCCTATTGAAATGAATGTGTAATATGTGGACATGTTGGGTCCTTCAGAGCAGAAGACACTCTTTGCTGGCTGATAAATGAGGGGTACAAATAAGTCGAAATTCCCAAATATGGCATTTGAAAAACAGATGACCCCTTTAATTGTACCGTACCATTATTTGTTTAATGCAAGCAATATTTTGCTCAACAATAATCTTTTACATCTACACTAAATATCACTTAGTCATTTTTTTTCTTAGTCAACTTACGGTACCTAAAGTAAACCTTTCCGCAAGTTTTATATATGCTGCGCTGTCAAAAGTTGAAGTCACTGGTCCATTTCCTGCATTGGTGCCATGACAACACTTCCTGCCCTGTGTGGGATATTGTGTGGATCCAAATCTCCACCCTCATCAATATCCACATCCTCCTGCACACAACGTTTACGTTTTGCAGACTGCAAAACACAGATCCTAGTGGCTTCTGTGTGCTTAACGTTTTTTGTGGACCTATACACTAGAATTGGTAACATGGACCGCAAACACGGATAAGGATAGGACCCGTTCTATAATTTGTGTAACAGCCACACAGATCCACTAAAAAAACAAAAACAACCGGATGTATGAATGGCCTCAAAAGAAATTAATGGTTCAATGCGCTATCCCCAAAAAAAAAAAAAAAAAAAAATGGATAGGACACTCGTGAAAACAACAGGCGTGTGAATTAGCCCTAACAGCCTTGAATAGTGTTTTATGGGATATGAATATTGACTGACAACAGACATACGAGCTGCAGGCCTCCGACACATTATATCCTGATAACCCTGCAAAGAATTAAAGTTCTATAATATATAAAGATTTTTTTAACTTCATTATTATATACTTATTATCAGAAATTCTCCCTATTCAAGTGTAAGCAATCCAATAATAGAGAAAAGACGCTGCAACGGTCAGGCTGTATGCTGCAAAAGGGTTTTTTATTCACTCCTGTCTAGATAGGAACAAATCCCGGCCTGTCCAGGTAACGTGTCTATAAAGGAATTGCTGTCTATACATTTCCTGCACGTAGAATATACTGTAGTGGGTAAACACGTCTGGAGTCATTAATAACTAGTTCTAAGAAAGCCAGATGACCGGCTCATACCTGGACCTCATCTTCTGCACAGAATAGCAGCAGAGGATTGGCTGCTACAGGATACACCACCGTTTTTCTTTGCACTCATAACACAGTACTATGTATGTCTAATAGAATACTTATATCTCATAGCACAGTACTGTGTCTATCCACGGTATACCACAGATCTCATAGCACAGTACTGTGTCTATCCACGGTATACCACAGATCTCATAGCACAGTACTGTCTATCCACGGTATACCGCAGATCTCATAGAACAGTACTGTCTATCCACGGTATACCACAGATCTCATAGCACAGTACTGTGTCTATCCACGGTATACCACAGATCTCATAGCACAGTACTGTCTATCCACGGTATACCACAGATCTCATAGCACAATGCTGTGTCTATCCACGGTATACACAGATCTCATAGCACAGTACTGTGTCTAGCCACAGTATACCACAGATCTCATAGCACAGTACTGTGTCTATCCACGGTATACCACAGATCTCATAGCACAGTACTGTCTATCCACGGTATACCGCAGATCTCATAGAACAGTACTGTCTATCCACGGTATACCACAGATCTCATAGCACAGTACTGTGTCTATCCACGGTATACCACAGATCTCATAGCACAGTACTGTCTATCCACGGTATACCACAGATCTCATAGCACAGTGCTGTGTCTATCCACGGTATACACAGATCTCATAGCACAGTACTGTGTCTATCCACAGTATACCACAGATCTCATAGCACAGTGCTGTGTCTATCCACAGTATACCACAGATCTCATAGCACAGTACTGTGTCTATCCACAGTATTCCACAGATCTCATAGCACAGTACTGTGTCTATCCACGGTATACCACAGATCTCATAGCACAGTACTATCTATCCACGGTATACCACCCACAGATCTCATAGCACAGTACTGTCTATCCACGGTATACCACAGATCTCATAGCACAGTACTATCTATCCACGGTATACCACCCACAGATCTCATAGCACAGTACTGTCTATCCACGGTATACCACCCACAGATCTCATAGCACAGTACTGTGTCTATCCACGGTATACCACAGATCTCATAGCACAGTACTGTGTCTATCCACGGTATACCACCCACAGATCTCATAGCACAGTGCTGTGTCTATCCACAGTATACACAGATCTCATAGCACAGTACTGTGTCTATCCACAGTATACCACAGATCTCATAGCACAGTACTGTGTCCATCCACAGTATACCACAGATCTCATAGCACAGTGCTGTGTCTATCCACAGTATACCACAGATCTCATAGCACAGTACTGTGTCTATCCACAGTATACCACAGATCTCATAGCACAGTGGTGTCACAGATCTCATAGCACAGTACTGTGTCTATCCACAGTATACCACAGATCTCATAGCACAGTACTCAAGTGTAGAGGGCTGAGCTATAATACCAGGCACAGCCATACCCGTGAGGTAGTTGCAAAAGTCTAACAAGTGCCACTGCCTCTTCATTCTGCTTATCAGTGTTGATGACCTATCCTAAGAGTAGGTCATCAATGTAAAATCTAAGAAAACCTCTTCACTCTATAGAGGTTTCCCAAACTGCGGCTCTCCAGCTGTTGCAACACTACAACTTCCAGCATACCACACCAGCCTGCAGCAAGGCATGTTGTAGTTTTTAGATTAGTACTTTTGCAACAGCTAAAGAGCCAACGGTTGGGGAATTGCGGCCCCATGCACACGAACGTGCTTTTGCGGCCGCAATTCCCCCGAAAATTCACAGGGGAATTGTGGCCCCATTAATTTCTATGGGCCCATGCACACGACCATGGTTTCCATGATCCGTGCATGGCCCAGGAGCCTGGACCGCAGAAAGAACGGACATGTCTTATTACGGCCATGTCCAGGCTCATAGAAAATAATGGACGCAACCATATGCACGGCTCGCGATTTGCGGGCGCCTCGCGGGTGAAACTCCGCGGCCGGCCGACTTGAAAATCACGGCCGTGCACATGAGGCCTAATACTCTACAGACACAGATTTAAATGATCACTAACCTTACAACAAACTCTGCATAAATCAATAGTACCAGCGAATATAAGAACATATGTAATATATCTTATTAGAAAAAAAATACCACTTTCTCCACTTGTCAGGCACTTCTGCCCCTCAACCTGCACTGATCTTCACTCTCAATTCACTGCTAAAATCTGTCTGGAGAGACAAAATGGATTGTCAACCCACTGAGGGATCAGTTTACACGCAGCCCATAGAAGTCTATGGAGAGTGGAGGGAAAGGAGGGAGCAGGAGCAGAGAGAGAAAGAGAGAGAGAAAGACACACACACAAATGACGCTGCTGCATCTTTCTAGTAAGCCTTTTTTTTTTTTTTGCCCCAGTTCTGGATTTACAGCTACACTGCTCAGTACTGCTCTATAATGTCCTCTATGCTGCTGCTCTTAAGGTTGCACTACAAAGAAATTGGGGCTAGCAATCTATGTCCACGCCACGCATGAATCGATGCTCCTAGTACATTGTGAACTTAGACTTCTAGAATGCTAGGAGATCTAGCAGATTAATTCTGCAGGCCCCTGAAAATTTACAGCAGATGTACAAATTAAAGAAACGCGTAGGGCTGGTATTTGGTAGCCATATCGACAAGTGTGCTCCAATAGCACAGGAGCTATTCACTCTGTACTTGGTGCAGGTGATAAGGATTGTAATACATACAGGAATAGCCCAGTGCTGACGCCTTTACAAGTGGGGTTACCGGTCCCTACTTGGAACAATGATAGTGTAAAGGAGAATATCTGCTGCTTCTATATATATATATATATATATATATATATATATATATATATATAAAAACAAAACAAAAAGTAATATCCAAAATATAAAATAAAAATAATATACAAGTTAGATATGCAACATATGTGTAAATTCTATCAAATCACTTTAATTAATGTCAATGTAAAGTGCGGAAGTGCTAGACAAATGATTATTGATATATTTCTATCATCAGTCAGTTCATGCAGACATACTTAACGAACCAAACATCAACGGTTACGTGGTAACCAGTAACAAATACATCCCTAATGGGTAAAAGACTCAGTGAGAAATAAATGATATGTTCTAGGGAAAATTAACAGGAAATTAATATAACTAACCGTGACAAAAAAGAAATTGGGAGCTAGGAAATTCTCTTCTCTTTGTGTGCAGTATATAGAAGACATGATAGTTAGACTCCACCACTGACTCAAGGAAAACTGAGAATTAGAGATAGAGCCTTTAAAGTAGAATCTGCTAAACAAATGAAGGATACAAGTCATATAATGGGCAGAAATAA
Organism: Rhinoderma darwinii; assembly: GCF_050947455.1. NCBI lineage: Eukaryota > Metazoa > Chordata > Amphibia > Anura > Rhinodermatidae > Rhinoderma > Rhinoderma darwinii. Next base: position 112,885,241 of record NC_134692.1, read on the forward strand.
TGTTATTCCTCATGTACTTACATATGACTACTTATTCTGAAAGTCACCTGAAAGGTTACATACGCTTTAAAGGGGTTCTCCAGCTTCTGACAACTGATGACTTATCCACCGGATAGGTCATCAGTACATGATCTGTGGGGGTCCGACACCTGGGCCCCGCACAGATCAGCTGGTCCGCTGCCTCTGTGCACCGGATGTCCATGCCGGAAGCAGTTAGCTCCGGCCACAGAATAGCGGCCGAGATGCAGTACTACTCCTAATAAAGTGAATATTAGCAGACCTGCAGTTCGGCCGCTATGCTATGTACGGAGCCAACTGCTTCCGGGATCCGTACATAGCAATATGTGCCACAACATCCGATGCACGCAAGTAACCGGAGCGGCTTATAGGTGCGGGGTATGGGCGTCGGACATGCACCGAGGTCATCAGTTGTCAGAAGGCGGACAACCCCTTTAAGCATTGCTATGTATAATGAGAGGGCTAAGGAAAGGGTTTTCACACTGTGATTGCAAGGGTCTGAAGAAAAGAAGAATAGCAACCCTCTGTGTGACTAGCTGACAAATAAAAACAACTCCCATGAGTGCTAATATGGCCGATAATGGTACTTGCCAGACAGCTACTTTCTGGTTGAGATACTAAAGACAAGAGATGTCTGGAGCTTACAATAGAAAGACTGCACAGAGTTCGTACACATACAGTTTCATTTTTTTGGTGGGAGGCTTTACAATTTATTTTATATACAGTATACCCATTCTTTTATTTTTAAAGTCCTTGTTAGCTCCCATCTAAGAGTATAAAGAAATCCATTTCCAAGTTTGCATCTTTACAGTCGAGAATGGCAAAAAGAAAACCATTTTTTTTTACAAAGGAAACGATTGAACGAACAACCACAGGAAATCTAAAATTATATTTGTTTAGACTTATTAACATTTGCGCAAGGTGCTGCATTGGCAAGTTTCACCTTTCTAGTTTTAGACATTTTTTTTTTTTTACAGAAAACCACTATGGTCTGATATTCCTGTAAGAACAAACTTCATTATATCCACAAAGCGGAACCATGCAAAAAAGATGTCCAAGACTGGAAATAAGCTACTTACAGGCCAAGAAGAAAACGGTTTAAAGTAGATACAAAAAACAAAACAAAGAACAACTCGTGCCATATGATGCCCAGTGCAAGAGTCACATTAAAGGGGTCCATATTTTTTAAGATGGATGCCATATACCTAGAATATGCTATTCATTTGGGATTATTGTGGGGCCTACCGCTGGGACTCCCACCTATCACAAGAGAGACGGTCTGTTACCAGAACTCCGCTTCATTGAAGTGCGGACCCGCACCAATCACATATTGATGGCATATCCTTGAGATAGGCCAATCAATCTTGAAAAGTACAGAACCCCTTTAAAGAGGCTCTGTCACCAGATTTTGCAACCCCTATCTGCTATTGCAGCAGATAGGCGCTGCAATGTAGATTACAGTAACGTTTTTATTTTTAAAAAACGAGCATTTTTGGCCAAGTTATGGCCATTTTTGTATTTATGCAAATGAGGCTTGCTAAAGTCCAACTGGGCGTGTTTAAAGTAAAAGTCCAACTGGGCGTGTATTATGTGCGTACATCGGGGCGTGTTTACTTCTTTTACTAGCTGGGCGTTCTGACGAGAAGTATCATCCACTTCTCTTCACAACGCCCAGCTTCTGGCAGTGCAGACACAGCGTGTTCTCGAGAGATCACGCTGTGACGTCACTCACTTCCTGCCCCAGGTCCTGCATCGTGTCGGCCACATCGGCACCTGAGGCTACAGTTGATTCTGCAGCAGCATCAGCGTTTGCAGGTAAGTAGCTACATCGACTTACCTGCAAACGCCGATGCTGCTGCAGAATCAACTGTAGCCTCTGGTGCCGATGTGTCCTCGCTCGTCCGACACGATGCAGGACCTGGGGCAGGAAGTGAGAAAACGCTGTGTCTGCACTGCCAGAAGCTGGGCGTTAACGAACAGAAGTGGATGATGCTGATTCGTCAGCATCATACACTCCCATTCTTAACGCCCAGCTAGTAAAAGAAGTAAAAACGCCCCGATGTACACACACAATACACGCCCACTTGGACTTTTACTTTTAAACACGCCCACTTGGACTTTTGCAAGCCTCATTTGCATAAATACAAAAATGGTCATAACTTGGCCAAAAATGCTCGTTTTTTAAAAATAAAAACGTTACTGTAATCTACATTGCAGCGCCGATCTGCTGCAATAGCAGATAGGGGTTGCAAAATCTGGTGACAGAGCCTCTTTAAATAGTCCTCTTGTATCAAGATTGTCTGGAAATGTGGATAATAACCAAAACCTACCCCACATATAAAAGAGTAAATTCATGTGTAGCCAATGTGCCTAGCGAACTGCTCCGGGCACATGACTTTTTAGTTTGTTTTTTTTTTGCTATGGAATTTCTTACTGCAGCGGCGACAGTTTTCAGGACCCTTTTATGTCTATTTTTCTACTTATGATAAAATATGTGTCAGAAGAACTAAGAGCCTAATACGATGTATTGCATTATATCCTTTTCTCTCAATGTAATTATTTTTTTTGCAATTTTTCGCTACCATGCATGGAATGCCATGATGAGAAAAATAATACTTGCGAGGACTTGACCCTTTCTGGTAAATGACCGCTCGGGATGAATCACCCAAGTGTATTTGTGGGGGAGGGTGATGTTTAAAAAGTGACTGGAATCCTCCACCTCAACAACAGAGCTAATGCCTGGGATATCTAAACAATGTTGACATTGCAAATCTGGTTACCACATGTCAGCAAAGAAGAGCTGCTTCACTTTGATACCAGCAGAATGGTACATTATAGCTGCATATAGTAAGGGCGTGAAAGACTATCCATGAATTTACTTAAAAGCGTCAGTAAATGTGTAAAGCAGAGTACATAGTGCTACAGGCTGTACAAATCATGATTAACACAAGCACCAAATATGCCAAATACACTACAGGTCGTTGCTATAAGTTTTCACACGCAGTTTAGAAAAATGAAAAACACTGGATTGGTTACTGGTTCTTCTAATTTACTAGTGAGGACGGTAAACATACATTGTATAATCCGTTATAATAACACCTATAATAACAAACTAATGAGATACAAGAGAAATATACAAATGTATAGGAAACAAGATTTCTGTCTGCCTACAGCCACCACTAGGGGGAGCTAACTGAAAACAGATTTATACATCTCTCAATGAATTCAATAATAAATCCATATACAGTACATTAAACTCCCCCTAGTGGTGGCTCCAGGCAGACAGAATTTTTATGTCATGGGAAGCAGGAGCTCTGTATCACAAAAATAGAGCTAAAAACCTTGTAGTGATTTATTATAACAACATCAGAACAGAACTTTTAAAAGAAAACCACAAAAATTTCAAAATACCATTATGTTATTCACCCGTTCTATACATGTAGCCAAAACCGGCTGAAGATGTCCACCACCGCCTGTTAACTGTACTCAAAAAAAGTATTCATTTTCTGTGTTTTATTTGCCGAATATGAATGAAAAATCAAGCGCTGCAACCGGCAATCCATTACACAGCTAGATGTGAACTAGGGAACGAGAGGTGAAAATGAGGATTACAGGAGATAATGAGATAGAAGATGATGCGGCGTGATAATGAGTGAAGGGAAATCGGAAGCATTATTCAGACAAAAATGATTTCAGCCAACGTGAGGAATCATTTATAATAAGCTATATCGCTTCAATTACATCATATTATTTTAATTATGCATTCAATTACACTAATGCGCTGCTATTAGGATCATCCAGGATTCAGATGGCTGCGGAGACGATATTAAATATATTTATAGAAAATAGTTCATACACACGGAGCCGGCTGCTTTGAATGACATAAAAAAAAAACCTGCAGATACCTCTTTTCTATTGTATATCCGGCCCCAGGTCATGTGCAGCCGTCTATCCAGTAATGTACCTGCAGCTTCACCCTAGAGCCACACGTCATATAATGAGCCCTTATACTAATATATGATCACAATCGTTCCCTTTACCTATAGGAATGACTAGATCATAAAATACAGAGCTGGGGGCAATGTCCGTTCCAAAGTGATTGCTCTGCAGAGCATTATCAGTGTCCTGTCCGTGAATAAAATGATAAACTAGATGTGTCATTTATAAAATATAGTGCAAACATATGCAGCGGAGTTATCCATAGGGGTCCATGAGATCGCAGATCTCATTTTTCGAAGGCAGGTTAGAAAATGAAAGAAGCAAACAGATAGATTATTATGGGCAACCTCAATCATCCGCCAATGTCAGATTCATCAAAAGTGGCGCAAGGTGAATAGAAGGGTCGTCACCATACCAGAATTTGGACTTCGATACCGAAATTATACTTTGCTAACAATAATAATAATAATAAAAAATTCCGTTGAAAGTAGCAGACATTCCATCCGGCAAAACCCGCACCATTTCCTTCGGTTTTTACGGCAGAAAATAGTGAATTTTTTGATGCGTTTTTCCCAATGCTGGGAGATGGTGACATCTCCTCTAAAAAACGCAGCAATTCAGTCCATTTTCCACGGCAGGAATTGACATGCTGTAGTCCAAAAAATACGCACCCCAGGTCAATTTCTGCTCTGAATCTTTACGCATCCTGTGGATGAGATTTGTTAAATCTCATCCATTATTCTGCTATTGTATTCTGCTGCGTATTTTCCAGAAAAAAAAACGTGCCAATTCTGCAGCGTGTGGACGAGCCTTTAAACTTTAATGTACTGGCATGTATCTATATCTATGCCGAAGTATGCCCTAACAACAGGAAATATGGTCAGACCGCCTTGGGGTCCTTCAATGGACCCTGGATTGTCTGCCCATGTATGGTATGTCCCTCGATCTGTGACACAATCCAAGGGACATTCCCCCCTTGAATACTGCGGTCAGCTTTGATCGCGGCTTTCAAGGGAATAGTGGCTGAGATTAGGAGGTTTCTCTGATCTCCGCTGTTAGAGCTAAACTGCGGCTGTGTAATACAAACATTGCCCCGCTCCTGACAACAATTGTGTGCACGCGGTCAGCATGAGGTGATGCGGTCAGCATGAGGTGATGCGGTCGGCGCTGCACTAATGAGCGGCGATGCCAGAACTTAAGACAGAACATGGGGGTGTTTTGCAGTGCGCCTGTCTTCAGTACTGGTGCTCATTAGTGCAGCACTGGCCGCATCACATCATGCTGACTGCGCGCGCACACACTTGTTGTCAGGAGCGGGGCAATGGCTGTATTACGCAGCCGCAGCCCCGCCTACATTCATGTGTTCCAATACTAAGTTGTGCGGCCACACAGCTTAGTATCGAAATACATGAATTAACGGCATTGAACCGTTTGAGGCTGCACGGCATCTAAATAGTATCGATATTTCGATGCACCGTGCAACCCTAGTGCATAGGCGGCTAAAATGGTGCATATTGCCCCAAACTGATCAAAATGGCTCACACGACATGATAAATTTTGCCCAGGCATGTTGGTCTCTCCTTATGATAGGCTATCAATATCTGATCGGTCGGTGTCCGACTCTCCGATCAGTTGTTTTGAAGGGACCTCATAGCTCGGGGACCTCATAGCTCGTGCGAGCGCTGCCTCCCCTTCATTGCTCACACTGCTCAATACTGTCAACCGACACACTTGTAGCAGCAGTTCACAGTATTACAACCATCTCCCATTAATTTGCTACAAGTGTGTCGGTGTTTGACTGTAGTGAGCAGTGAGGGGAATGAATGTGAAGTAGCGCCGCGACCCCTTCCAAACATCTGATCGGTGGGGGTCCCGAGAGTGGTACCACCATCGATCAGATGTTGATGACCTATCCTGAGTTTTAAACTATGTGTACATTCTGTTCCAGTTAAGGAGTTAGGGACTCGCAAGTCTGGGGATCCTTGTCGTGGATTGCGAGCTTGCGTCCTTTTGGCTAAAATGATCACTAATACCCCAGGTATTTTTCATTATTACGTATATTCGCTTCTCTTGGACACAGCCGGGTCTTTGATGCTGGGAGAGCATGGTGTGTTGTTGTTTGGCATAGCAAGCAGGGTAGCCCGCTCTATGAACTATCAAGGCGTCACAAATAGGCTTCTACCTGGCTATACACGTTGTGCCTCATGACGTACACACTATCCCTCCATGTTTCACACACTTGCACCCCATTATCCATTTATTTCTATTGAGGCACTTCACTCATTACTGCCCCCTATATTTCACTTATAGTATTACACTTGCACACACACTATTAATTTATTATTTCTTACTACACATCCCATGCACCACACACCACTCCCCTCAAGACTAGTGGGAGTGGCTATTATTATTTAAAGCACCTGCTCACTCCTTCATCAGCGTTTCTGACCTGGCTGTGTCCATTTGTAAGTATGGCCTTTTTCGGTGTTTATGTGTACAAAGTGTCTGCAATGCAGAACGTAATACGACAGAATTCTGACCGATTTTGGTTTCTGTAGTTTTTCCCCCAAACTCATTGTGGTATTCTTATTTTATTTATTTATTATAACTAAACTACTTTAGATACATATACAGGGAAAGGTGGGTGTTTTGCACCTGACAGTTTTGCCACACTTGTCACAGAACTGCAACACAATCTTCATGTGTGAATACCCCTTAACATATGGTCAGCCTGATACGTAAATCCCAAAAAAGGAAACGGACGTCAGCATTATCTCCAAAAATAGACTCCATTTATTGTCCCATAAAATACATTATGTGACGTTTCGACCTCAAAGAGGCCTTTCTCAAGCAGTGAGGTCGAAATGTTACATGGTGTATTTAATGGAACAAGAAATCAAGTCTATTTTTGGAGATAATTCTGACGTCCATTTCGTTTTTTGGGATATATGCATTGGATGGACGGGAGTTGGCCCAGTGGAGCGTCTGTTGCATTCAAGAAGACTATTTTGTGCTGTTCCCATCCTATCTCTATCCCATCCTAGTCCGAAAGTCTGTGAGGGATCGGTCTGTATCCGGTCAATGGATGTACAGGGCAACAGCAGATAATCTGACATTCCCGCAGCTCTGCATTCTTGTTATTGGAGCAAATCCGATAATATATAAATACAAAAAATTATTTATTAGGATTTTTCTATTTATTCAACAGTAGTTTATGCAATATGTAAAAAAGAGAAATGATCGGCTGCAGAAAGCAGGGCCATTTGCCAGCTGTATTTCATGCCTTTGTCCTATCCTATATACAGTATGTGTCCTGTTGTCTGTACAATGAACTGAAGTCATTTCCTTGAGGTTGAGTCATCTGAAGTGACATCCCGGCTGGCACAGCAGAGGTGAATGGAGGAATGCCCACGCTGGGAGGAAGGAAAAGTGCCGCATAAGACACAGGATTCCTTCTTTGCTTAGGTTTTCATTGTAGTTCAGCATTTTAGTTCCTGGTAAACATCAGGTCATTTCTGTTAAACAGGAAGTGGTAAAGAAAAGACTGCGGATATAGTCGAAGACTTTCAGTGGTAAAATGGTGACTTCTGAGAAACAGTTGATGTTAACATGTGAGGCAGCCATGACACCCGTGTGGAGAATATTCTAAAGGAGATCTAGGCGTAAAGACGGCGGATTATGAATGTGCAGCGCTAAAGTAGCAGCTGCCGGAATCATATAACATACCTCCTCATACTATAATTATTTTTACATGTAAATAGGCTCCGTTTTTCTTCTCTAGGCGCATACACTAAATGAATCCATAGTGCTCTCTTCACCGGACGTCCTGAAGGTCCCGCGGTCGTTTTTTATTTTTTGCTGTATAGAACAGCATGGTCTGCTATGCCTTTCTATGAATAGGTAACTTGTAAAAAACAAATACTGTGTGGTATACTTTTTTTTTAAACATGGTGGCATACGGGTGACGTTTGCCTATGCAGTGGGATATGTCATAGGTATTACACCCAAAGTATATATTTGACAGAAGGCTCAGACATGATGTGAACAAAGCCAAAACATTTCTGAAAGTTGAAAGACCTGGACCTCGTGTCATGGTTCTGCTGCAACAAGTTTAGTTCGCCCATGACTGGCAGAATAGTGTAGTCTGCTGCGCTCTACTACCCAGCAAAAGCAAAAAAATAAAAACAACAACCCACAAACCAGATTGGGGCAAATTAAGTCAATGGCACCCATTACAAAGTGAATCACAACAGATCTGTCAAAGATCTTACAAAAACGCAACCCATGACATCAGTGTGAACCCAGATCCCAGTGTAAGATGGCTAAAGCTTTGTTTACACAAGGACAATGAATTGTGAGCTTAAAGAGGCTCTGCCACCAGATTATCAAATCCCTATCTCCTATTACATGTGATCGGCGCTGCAATGTAGATAACAGTAACGTTTTTGTTTTTTTTGAAAAACGATCATTTTTGGCCAAGTTATGAGCAATTTTATATTTATGCAAATGAGCCTTTCTAATGGACAACTGGGCTTGTTTTCTCTTATTTCCAACTGGGCGTGTTTACTTCTTTCACTGCACAATCACACTGTGCTGTGGATCATGCTGGCCTGGAACAATGAGAAGTGTATGACACTGATTGGTCACTGATTGGTCAGCCTCATACACTCCTCTGTACAATACCCAGTTGGTAAAAACTAAAAACACGCCCAGTTGTCCATTGAGAAACTCATTAGCATAAATCTAAAATTGCTCATAACTTGCTCAAAAATGATTGTTTTTCCAAATAAAAACCACTGTTGTTATCTACATTCCAGCGCCAATCAGATTATGTAGGAGATAGGGCACTTATAATCTGGTGACAGAGCCTCTTTAAACTATTCCTAAAATGGTGAGTAAAATAGATGGCTTCTGTAGTCTTTAAAGGCGTGCTACGTTTGGGATAATCCCTACTTGTTAGAAGGGTCCCTTGACAAGAAGCTCACAAACGCTCAGCCGTAAACTGTGTGGAAACCTGGCAATAAGTGTTGAATTTCCTTGCAGTGCCACAACAGGGGAAATGAAGCATTACACACTGTTCAGTCAAATCAATAAGTTGTCCAAGTAATGTAGGACAGGACAGCTCCTCCAGAGCCAAAGAGACTCTTTGTAACCATTTTTCACACTGGCCAAGAGAGGAGGATCCTGAACAAAGGACCCCCCTCCCCCTCTACTAAGAATTCCTTAGAAGGGTGTATGGAAATGAGTTTTCGAAAGTAGACAATCCCTTTAAGCTGATAATAGACATGAGAACAACCATCTTTCTTGAAGTCCCAATTAAGGCTTTGTTCACATCTGCGCCAGGGTCCCGTTACGTCGGAGCTTTCCGTCGGAACGGGACCCTGACTGACACAAACGGAAACCAAAGGTTTCCAATTCCATCACCATTGATTGCAATGGTGACAGACCCGGTGCTAATGGTTTCCGTTTGTCTCAGTTGTGCAAGGGTTTTGACGGAATCAATAGCGTAGTCGGCTATATGCAGGAAGGTAGATAAGCAGTGTCAGTTATGTCTAGCATCCACTTATCTTTGGAAACAATAGGATTAGATTGGTGGAAATCAAACCTGTATGTCAGGGTGCAGAATGAGAATTGCTGGCACACCTGCATACAATATATACCAGTGATACCTACTCACCAGTCAAAATAATATAGAAGCCCTGTTATTGAATATATGGCTGGGTGGGAAATAGAAATTGTGATGATTAGTTACTGCATGTCAATACACTTTAGACCTTGATCAATAAAAACATAGCTGAACGCAACATGGCGTATGCCCAGCAGGACTTAGAAGGCACATCCCTCACATTACCAAAACAGCGAGAGACCCAGAGGACACTGGTTTGTGTTTCAGAGAAGCCACATCTGCTGAGCTGCACTGACGGTTCTGCTCTGTGTCACACTCAGGAACAATGCTATCTGAACAGATTGGAGATTGTACTTTCAACATGATATCCGGCTTGGAATGAAAGCCGAGGCCCAAGGTACATACACTGCCCAGCCATAAGCAACTATTATTAACTCTGAGCAGTCCACATTGTTGGGAACATTGTGTTCTCAATTAGAAGAGATTAATGGGAAATCGCCGTATGCAAATTTACCTAAAAGACCCAAAAAGTTGGGATGCATGTCCGAGAGGCCAGTGAACAACCTCTCGATAGGCGGCATCCTCCTGTTACTGCAGGGTGGCAGCAACTATGCAGAGAAACCATCACACTACCAAGAACCTCATCTCCTCTACAGCAAGGAACGCATCTTTTAACACAATTGCAACACACACACACACACACACACACACACACACACACACACCGTTTTTAATGCCATTTTTTACTCCGTTTTTTTTTTGCCACACACAGGATTGGACACAAAAGAGAAGAGATGTGTCAGTCTTTTCTGTATACCTTTCCTTCCTTTTGGATTCACATCTGGCTTTGGCTCAAATAACAGAGCCAAAAACGGCACCAAAAACTATATCAAAACTGCGTGTAATCCTGGCCTTAAAGGAAACCTGTAACTAGGTTCAGAGTCACTAACATGTCGATACGCAGCTGGAGTTTAGCGTTGCAAACCTGCCCACGTCAAAAAACAGAGGTTTAGGCAATAGATAGTAAAACAACTTACATTTTACGAAGAGAAGTCCGGCAACATCGGGCGTGCGCACATGAAGCCAAGAACTATACATCTCGCTTCATTGTGAATACGCAGTGTACTGTCCCCGGCTTCATGTTATTTTACTGATTTATTGCCAAAGGTCTTATTCACACGGACGTGTCCGTTTTGCGCGTGCAAAAGGTCTGGGTGGCATTAGCATATGATGCGTGGCTGCGTGATTTTCGCACAGCCGGCATCATTATGACACTCTGTTTTTATGTTTACAAACAGAAAAGCACGAAGTGCTTTTCTGTTTTCATTCATTTATTTGATTACTGTCGCGCGCATCACACGTGGCACCCGGAAGTGCTTCAATGGGTGCGTGCTGCGCGAAACGCAGGCAAGTATAGGACATGTCGTGAGTTTTACGCAGTGCACGCACGCTGCGTGAAAATCACTGACAGTCTGAACGGCCCCATTCACTTACATAGGTCCGTGAGACGCGTGTGATTCGGACGTATAACACGTTCGTGTGAATAAGGCCTAAATGTCCGGTTTCAACGTGGGAAGGTTTGGTACACTAGATCCCGGCTGCATAACGAAATGCTGGTGGTTTAGTGGCTCCAAACCTAGTGACAGTTTCCCTTTATCAGTGTGAGAAGACAATGTCCTTTTGCAACTGAAGGGGGGGGGGGGGGGTTAAGTCATGAATTTGTAGTGTGCTTTGAATTTGTAATCAGCGGCTTGCAGACAATAGTGGA